>NW_020174420.1:2159888-2201974 GCF_003031525.2 Neophocaena asiaeorientalis asiaeorientalis | reverse complement strand
TTCTCAATCACCAACTGTGCTTCCTATTGCTCTGAAAAACAAAGATGTCTATCAAGTTATTCCCTGATAAACACAGCTTTACTTTTGGTGCGCATGCTAAATTCTACAGTAGTTCATTCCCAATGGTGATAAGACGAATTCACTCTCATTTTAAAATGTAGCTTGGATCCCTCATAGGAACAAACTTCAATTTGAAAACTACGTGTATGTATTTATCTTTAATATAGTCAAACTCAAACAGTAATGGATACTGATTGTGGTTCTTGTGCTTATATGCAGAGGAAAGAATGTACGTGATAAAACCACGAAATGCCCGTGTACCGATTAAACATGCATACACTCTAGTATCAAGTGACAACTCTCACTGCTAATGTTTTGAACAGTTTTCTTCAGCAATGTTTGCTGTGCTCCTTCTGTGAGCCAGAGAGCAGACCACATGTGAGGAGAGAAGATGAATAAGGCCCACTCTCTCTCCTGGGCAGGTCCTGTGGGTCTGCTGGGCAAGTGACTATGGACACCTGAGCTGCTCCACGGCAGGGCCGTGGTGTGACATTATAGTCTTAAACTTCTCATTCTGCATGTGCAAAACTCTGCAGTGATTTGGAGTAGGGGTCTGAGTAGGCGAGATCTAGAAAAACCTCCTAGAAAGATCTCGGATCACCATGGGAGAGTCTGTCAGGCTTGCATGCCCAATCTCAGGTCACTTTGTAATCCATCTGTTGTAGTTCTAACGGCTTCTGACCTCTGTGTGTGTCTTCACTTGACTCCACAGCACTCACTGTGATATTCCAAGATCCTCCATATGAGGACACACCACACACCCCAAAAAGGATAATGCTAGCAATAGTGTAGTCAACTTCCAAAACAAATCAACTAAAATTTATTCACCAGCCTCACACACTTATCAATGTCATCATAATGATGTATTTAACGACGGTAAACAAATGCTGAGGAAGACCAGAACTTTATAGCAAGAAGTGAACCTTAAGGATGAAGATAATGAGATCTAGAGAGGTGACTTCCCAAAGTCATGACCAGAATCTAGGTCTCTGAACTCCTCATCCGGGACCAACTAATGTATAACTACGGCTCAAGTATAAGTTTGATTTTTCCTCCTTTTCCAAATGTATTTGTTTTCTATTGCGCTATGCCAAATTACCACAAACCTAGTGACTTTTAAAACAACACAAATTTATCATTTTATTGTTCTGCAGGTCCGAAGTCTGAAATGAGTCTTACAGGGCTAAAATCAAGGTGTCATCAGGGCTGGTTCCTTCTAAAGACTCTAGGGGGGGAATCGTTTCCTTGCCTTTCCCAGCCTCTAGAATCAGCCAGAACTAGTCTTTGACTAGACGCAGCATCACTTCAATCTCTACTTCCCGCATCTCCTCTCCTGTTCTGACTTTGGGCCTCATGCCTTCCTCTTATAAGGGCCCTTTTGATTACATTGGGTCTGCCCAGATAATCCAAGATAAGCTCCCCATTTCAAGGCCCTTAATTTAATCAACCTGCAAAGTTCCTTTTTCCATGCAAGGTCACATATGCACAAGTTCTGGGGCTCAGGATGTGGACATCCTTGGGGGACCATTATTTAGCTACCATACCTAACAAAAATAATTCTATTTGTCCAGTAATCTGTTGTCTGAAGAAAAATATTTGCAAGTTTGACGGCCCTTCTAAAATGCAAAAATTGGTAGAGCGGGAGGAAAAGGAAACCTATACATATATATATTTTTTCTTAATAAATTTTTTAAAATTTATTTATGGCTGCGTTGGGTCTTCGTTGCTGCATGCGGGCTTTCTCTAGTTGCAGAGAGCAGGGGCTACTCTTCATTGCCGTGTGCAGACTTCTCATTGAGGTGGCTTCTCTTGTTGCAGAGCATGGGTTCTAGGCGCATGGGCTTCAGTAGTTGTGGCACGCGGGCTCAGTAGTTGTGGCTCGTGGGCTCCAGAGGGCAGGCTCAGTAGTTGTGGTGCACACGCTTAGTTGCTCCGCAGCATGTGGGGTCTTCCCAGACAAGGGCTCGAACCCGTGTCTCCTGCATTGGCAGGCGGATTCTTAACCACTGCGCCACCAGGGAAGTCCAAACCTACATTTTTTGCTTGTACAATTATAATCCGAGGGCCAACACAGTTATAAGTTCAATCAAATGACTATGTCCATAGGTACTATACAAACCTAAGCAAGTGTTCGGTAGTTCAAAACTATAAATGAGAAATGTGGACCCCAATTCATAGTAACCTGAAAGACACAAACCTGAAAAACTTCCATCAAAATGAAAAAAAAAACCCCTAAAAACAGGGCATCAAATGCATCATTGCCATTTACTTGTACACTTCTTTGGCCCCTCAGATGGTGACCTGAGCGCTAAAGGTTCTGTGTGGTCCAGTAATATGGACACAGGCTCTGCCCACCAGAGCAATCCTAAACCTTCCCCAGCACCTCTTACCATCTCAATACTTGGAGTTTTCCTGAAAAATATCTTGCTGCCATGAACATCATCGTAGCTAAGTCATACAAATCTACCCACGCTTATTTCCTTAGGATAAATTCTTAGAAGTGTTATTTCTGGGTCATTGGGTGAGCAGGGCATTTTAAAGACTTACGATGAGCATTATGAAATTGCTCTCATACACGTGAGACTTACAACTTACACACCCAACGGTATGAGTCTCCAACCTTACCTATTTTGTACACCAATTTTTACCTTAGCTAATTTGACCAATGAAAATGATATCTTGAGTTAATCTGCATTTCTTTGATGACTAGCAAGGCTGGATATCTTTTCTATGTTTATTGCCCACAGGTACTTATTATTTTGTGACTTATCCAAATAATTTGCTTGTTCTCTTACTGGTATATTAAAATTTTTGTTATTGGTTTGTAAGAGTACTTTATGTTTTAACGATTGGCAAACATTATCTATGACTTTTCTTTATAGTGTTCTTTCTGTGATATTCAGAAAATTATGATTTCTATATATCTATTTTCCTTTATGGTTTCTGTCTTCAGTGTTCTGATTAGTTCTCCTTTTGTGTAAGTCATATAAATATTCACCTATATTTTCTTAGATAAACTTTTTGCTTCCATTTAAACAATTACTTTAGTCAGCTAGAACTTATTTTAGAATGTCATTAGGTTTTCCTATCTAACTTTGTCTCTTTTTCAATGTTTGGCCTGTGACCCCAGAATCATTTATGACATCATCCCCTCCTTCCCTAGGGATGTGAAATGCCACTTTATATTATGTCAACCTGTTACATGTAATTGGCTCTCTTCTGGAAACTTCCACGCTGGCTCATGAATATATCTATTCTTTTTTTTTTTTTAACATCTAATGCCTTTAAAAAAATTATTTTATTTTTATTTTTGGCTGCGTCGGGTCTTAGTTGTGGTCTGTGAGATCTTCGTTGAGGCATTCAGAATCTTTTGTTGCAGTGCATGAGCTTCTCTCTAGTTGTGGCATGCGGGGTTTCTCTTCTCTAGCTGTGGTGTGCAGGCTCCAGGGCACGTGGGCTCTGTAGTTGTGGCATGTGGGTTCCAGAGCACGTGGGCTCTGTAGTTTGAGGCATGCAGGCTCTCTAGTTGAGGCGCGGGAGCTCAGCAGTCGTGGCGCACGGGCTTAGTTGCCCCACGGCATGTGGGATCTTAGTTCCCTGACAAGGGATTGAACCTGCATCCTCTGCATTGGAAGGTGGATTCTTTACCACCGGACCACCAGGGAAGTCCCGAATGTATCTATCTTGTGTCAGTGTCATAATGTTTTAATTAGTGCAGCTTTATATTAATTGTTAATACTTGATGGCACAGATCCCTCCACCTTTTAAATCAACATTTTCGTGTGCCTTATTCTTAAAGGTAAACTTTAGAATCATTTAGTCAAGTTGCCCCTTCCCCATTCTGATCCTGTGTAAAGACTATCTAGGACTGCCTTGGGTTTATAAAGTAATAATAGGCAGGACTAACAGTTCATATCATTGTGCTTTGCTCTGGAGGCATGGCTCTCTTTATTTAGTCAAATCAGTTACCTCAAAAGGAAAACTTTATGGTATCCTTCAAACAGATTCTGAGCACATCTTTTAAAGTTTATCCCTACAGAGTCTATAGTCTATGTTTCATAACTATTTTGAAGGTGACCTTCCCCAGCATATTTTTAATTGATTTTTAGGAAACCACTGATTATTTTCTTACTTGCACCCTACTAGATACTCTTAATATTTCTAACAGGCATTCTGGTGATTTGTGTGTTTTCCAGGTATATAACAATATAGTTTTTTTTTTTTTTTTTTTTTGCGGTACGCGGGCCTCTCACTGTTGTGGCCTCTCCTGTTGCGGAGCACAGGCTCCGGACGCGCAAGCTCAGCGGCCGTGGCTCACGGGACCAGCCGCTCTGCAGCATGTGGGATCTTCCCGGACCGGGGCACGAACCCATGTCCCCTGCATCGGCAGGTGGACTCTCAACCACTGCACCACCAGGGAAGCCCAACAATATAGTTTTTAAAGACAGCAATTTATCTCCTTTCCAACCAGTTTACTGGGCACCCTCTGTCAGTCTTCTCGTCTAAGAGGTCTGGCTCTGACAGATCTCAGTGCTGCTGCAAAGCTGCTGCTACACCACACAGGAACCACAGAAGCTCCTGCTGCTGGGGAAGTGTTGTTACCAAGCACCATCAGTGTTGCCTGGAGCTTAGCCCTGCTTTCCATTTGCTGCCATAATTATTTTTATTTTCCAAAACCTAGACTTTAAGACATGCATTACTTCTCGAATCATCCATACCCCTCAGGCTCAAGCAAACGTCTATAGCTCCCTCCAAAACATGCTTCTGCTGGAATATTTCCTTGTTTCCACCAGGTTCTTTTGCACAAAACTGTGGGAAATGACCTGTTTCAAGGGCCATGGACAAGAATTTTTGAGTCACAGGAATAAACAAAATACCTGCTATTAACAAATCCATGAAGGTACAGAATAAGGCAAAAATCTGAACCATAACCTCAGACCTGACTCTGGTACAAATTTTTGCAGACAGACAGACTGAGATCAAATCTCAGCCCTTTGTTACTAATTCTGACCTTGGGCAAGTCCCTGAAACCCTCTGGGCCTCAGTTTCCCCATGTATCCATAGTGAGTGTTGTAAAGATGCAGTGGTAACGTAAAGCGCAAATTCATTCATTTCTCCATTCACTTCCACAAATATCAAGTGCCTTCTACGTGGCCAGCGTTGTGCTGGGCACAGGGAGCCGTTAATGAACTAGCCAGACAAGATGCCTGCACTCAAGGAACTTAGGGCGACTGGGGAAGGCGGGCAGATGATAAGTAAATAAACACATGAAATCATTACAGACAGCAGTGAGTGCTACGAAGGAAAGGAAGAGAGGTGCGATGGAGAGCTGCCGTCGGAGGTCACCATCCAGGGAAGAGCGCTCTGAGAAGGGGAAGCAGATCTGAGACCCTCAGGACACAGGCAAGTCAGTTACGGGAAAACTGCGGAGAGAGCATCCCAGGCAGAAGGGAGAGCAAGTGCAAAAGCCCCGAGATGGAGAAGGGTCTGACACCTCTGAGGAAAACAAAGGAGGCCAGAGACTTGGAGCACGGAGAGGAAAGAGGAGAAAGGAGAGAGGAAAGAGGAGAGAAAGAGGAAAGAGGCATTTGCTGAAGAGGGAGGTTGGAGCTGCATGCAGCGGGGCCTCGTGGGGCAGGAGCGCCTTGGGTCTCTGGCTGCTGCTACTGCGGCGGCCAGTTCTTATAGCCGATGGTGACGTGGGAGATGCTGCCTTGGGTTGAGGTTCAAACCAGAGCTCAAATACTTATTCAACTATCTTCATTTGCAAGAAAGCATACCAAGGAGATCTGGCCTAAGGAGGCTCATTTTCAGATTGCTAAGCATTTCTGTTTAATTCAACGAATCTCTGATGTCTGTACGAGACCTGACACCATGCTCAAATCAAGGAGAAACATCAATTGCACCTACCATGTGGGAGGCACTGGAAATAAGGAAAAGCTGCACGTGCAGTCCCTGCAGACAAGGAGCTGAGCCCTGGAGCTCTTTTCCTTTGGGCACATGGCACTTCAGCCCTGCTGACTTCTGAGAAAGAACTCAGGTGGAGAGGACGCTCTGGCTGATGGGCAGGAAGGAAGTGGGCTCCGGCTTTCGGAAAGGTCAGTGTGGCCTGTAATCCGATGCTTGACATAAAACCTCCACTGACAAGTTCCTCAGCCGTATTAGCTGGACCGGTAAGAATCATTTCAGAGATTCTGGATCACAGCTGTCTAGGCTGATGGATGCTTTTGATCCTTCTATAAAGTCAGCAATTCGCATCAAATGCACAAAATGGGCTATTTTCATAAGTGGTACTGCATTTATTTCCTGAGAGGTACTCTTGCATTGTTCTGCCTTGGAAATTGTTAGACATGAGAGGAAAAATAATTAAAAACAGCTTATTCCAGCATAAACTCTCAGCTCTGTCAATGGAAGAAAGCCAACATGGTATTGTGAAAACTAAAGAAAACTGACTTCGGAGGCCATTCCCAGGTTATAGAACGGCAGCATTTCAAGAAGTTGTTGCAAATCAGTTGTAGATCTCAGGATCTAACCTGAAATAAAATATTAAACCACAGGAAACAAGATATTATAAAGAGTGGGTAAGAGTGCTAGACCAGCTGGCCTTACCTATTGCACAACTCATCTCTCAAGTTCTGCTGTGTCTGCCAGTCCTAACGATACTGCTATGGGACAACGCCTTGGATTCCAATTTTCTGAGAATATGGATTTCCTATGCTGCTCAAACCCATCAGAAAGCAGGAAGGGGCCTCCTCCAGGGCCAGGGTGCTTGCTGTTTGCCCTGGCATGGGACTGGGGTGTCAGTGGGAAATGAGCTTTAGGGAGAGGTTGGCAACATGGTTGTAGAGGCTTAGAGCTATAAGGCACAGGTCTCAGAGTGAAGGGACAGTGAAGGGAGGGGCCTGGGAAAGGAGACGGCACAATAAGAGCCCCAGGCTAAGGGTTCTGGAACAGATGAGGGAGAGGAAAATAGAAGTGGGGAAGGGTTTTTTCCCCCTCTTTCGCTTCCTTTTATCATGAAGATAAGCAGAGGGGAGGGAGGAGGGACCCCACCCCCCCCAATTAACTGACTGTAAAAAGGAGGCAGATGCAAAGGTGAGGAGGATGCTTTGCTTCCCCTCCTGGCTTTGGGTGGGGGAGGGAGAGGACTGGCATGTGTGCATATAAGAATGTACGTGAATCCAGTTTATAAAAAGTCCACACCTGCCAGTGTATAATTATAGCCAATATTTGTTCAATATTGTAGCTGACAAATACTTTCACATTTGTTTGATCTTCACTGCCACTGACAGGTATGCAAACCAAGGTTTAGTCTGTATTGCAGTCAGGATTCAAAGGCCCTTGCTCTTTTTCCGGCACCTGTGGTTTTCTACTCTGGCCTTATACTAGAATCTCCTGGGAAGACTGAACAAATACTAATGCTTGGACCTCACCCTCAGCCTCTGTGAATTAGGGTCTATGGGGGATAGGGCCAGGACATCAGTGTCATTAAAACTCCCCAGGTAATTCTAATGTGCGGCCAAGGTTGAGAACTCCTGTCTTACCCAATGGGCCCCAAATTTTAGTGTGAATATGGACCAGCAAGGAGTTAAAAATGTGGATTCCCCAGCTCCACCTCAGAGATTCGCATTTGGCTTGTGTATCAATATATGCATCCCTCGACTTCTAGACACACAGGCTTGGTCTCCCCAGGCCATTGTATAGGTACGGCCATATGCGTGACTTCAGGCAATGAAATGTGAGCACTGAAAAGTGACCCATAACTTGGTGAGAACATTCAGCTGTGGACACTAGACCTTAACATCCCACAGGAGGTTTAACCTGAACCATCGGTTTCCCTGCAGAGTCACCCAGGGCCCACGGTGAACTTTTTATTTATTTATTTGGCTGTGTCAGGTCTTAGTTGCAGTGCGCGGGGCTCTTTGTTTCGGTGCACAGGCTTCTCTCTAGTCGTGGCGTGCAGGCTCCACAGCACGTGGGCTCTGTAGTTGTGGCACGTGTGCTCTCTAGTTGTGGTGCACGGGATTAGTTGCCCCGTGGCACGTGGGATCTTAGTTCCCCGACCAGGGATCGAACCGGTGTCCCCTGCACTGCAACCACTGGACCACCAGGGAAATCTCCCACAAGACTTTAAATGGGTGAGAAAATTTTGCTTTTAAGGCAATGAAATTTTGTTACTACAGCATGACTTAACTTCTCCTGACTGAACCTGTTAGTCTAGAGTGAAGCCTGGGAATATTAATTTTTATAAGCCTCCAGCTGATTGTTATGTTAGCAGCCTGTGGCCTTCACTTTTAGAAGTAAACCCAATGCTATGTTAACTTGTTGTATTTCGTGTCTTTATACAGAACTTGGTGTTACAGAGAGCTAGTGTTCATTTACTCATTCAGCTTTTACTGTGCGCCCGCTGTGTCAGGCGTGGAGTTAAGCACTCACCTTATATAGAGAAGAACAAGACAGTCCCTTGTCCTCAAGCATTACTACAGGAGAGAAGGCAGCAGGGGGGAAAAACCAAATATTTCCAATATTTCAAAACAAGAGGATGCGACAGAGGAGGGACGAATTAATCTTGCCCAAAGACGGTCAGAGAAGCTTTCTAAAGGAATAGATGTATGACTTACATCTTAAAGGACAAGTCCACATTCCCTAAGCAGAACACTGTTACAGGTACAGGTACACGAGAAAGCACCAGACACATGGGTTGGAGCAAGATACTGGGATAAGGCTGATAAGAGATGAACCAAGGGGCTGGCTTTTAGGGGAAGACCCAGGATGGAGGGAAGTGATGTGAATGGGAACAAATGTGCTGCAAGGCCGTGGGGCTGTGTTGTCTAGTAGCAATTAACCTCAGCCGCTTGGGTGATTTGGCATTTTCTGAAAGTCACCTTTTGGGAAAAAAAGTGAAATTGATTTGAATATTTTATTTAACCCAATATGGTCAATATAGTGTCATTTCAACAGACGACAAGTATTAACAGATGTTAATAAGATAGTACATAAAAAGAATAAGAAGTCTTCAAAACCTGGTGTTTATTGTATATTTTAACGTATCTCAACTTGGCTCCGTAGCCACTGGCAGCTGCTGTATCGGACAGCGCAGTTCTAGACAGCTGCCAGAGGCTTCTAAAGACATCCTCTCTTCAAGGAGGATACACTGAGCATTGAGCGCTCATCCTCTTAAAGGCAAACCATGAACTAAGCATGCTCCATGTGCCAGATTTTTAATTATATAAGCCTTTGGAGATCAATACAAATATACTGATATTTAAAAATATTGACATTGTCAAAGCCTCTCCCCAGACAACATCCTGGTTCAGGGGATTCTATTTACTCATAGAGTTATACTATTTAAGCCAAGTTAAAAAAAAAAAAAAAAGTCAGCCTGCAGCATTAATGGGCAAAAACATACCTCTGAAGAATTACTTTGACTTAATTAGCCAACACGAGTTTTTACAAGAATGACTATTTGCATAGCTCTGTAATACCAACACTCTTTGCCAAGGTTGATCATTTTCACTTGAAATGTGACCGGTAGGAAGCAAGGCCTGCTCAGTGGACCTCCTTCCCTCAAGCACAGTGAAAACGGGCTGTCTGTGCCTCCCCCGCTGTGCCCTAATCACAGGTGCCCCTTGTCCTTCTAGAGGAGCCAACTGAGGGCATGAGTGGCACAAGGCACACCAAGGTGTACATGGGGAAGGGGGGGCCTAGACTTCCCCTTGTTTCAGAATCCTCAACAAATATTACATTTCATTTGTTGAAAATGCTCTGGAGGCCGTATCCTTTTCCGTGGTTCACAGATGAGAGATCCTGGACTCTGAACCACTCAGGATCCTCCAAACACACATTTTTCAAGCCTCCTACTGTTGCTGAAACTGATTCCAAGCTGAGAAGGCTGTCCTTGGAGCAGAACACAGATTATTCACAGAATTCACTTCTCTAAGGAGCCTTCTTCAGGCCCTCGGGCAGAGGACGGCCTGCACCTGGCCCTTCCTGACAAGGATTTATTTATAATTCTGGTGGGCAGTCATTTACAAATTTTTAAAAAATTTTATATTGGAGTAGAGTTGATTAACAATGTTGTGTTAGTTTCAGTGTACAGCAAAGCGATTTAGCTATACATATACATGTATCTATTCTTTTTCAAATTCTTTTCCCATTTAGGTTATTACAGAGTTTGGTGGGCATTTAACTCAAGTAAGGTTCGAAGTTTTACTCCTCACTTTTCCCAGTTAAAGGGCCCTGAGCGTGGGGACTGTCCCTTGCCCATCTCTGATGCCCAGCACAGCTGTCTGTAGTAAGCCCTCACAGTCATATGAATACTTTTTTTTTAAATGTTTAAAAAAGAAAGAAAGTCAAGTCAAATTCGGCCAAAGATCCCTTCAGTATAATATCCTCTTTCTCAAGCTAAAAGCCATTTAATCCCAATAGCTCACAATCCTCAATTAGGTATGTTCTCAGCTTCACTAGCTAATTATTTCTCCATCTTTATACATTTCTAACCTGTGCTTCCACTTAGATTCTGAAATCATTAGAATCAAAAGGGGAATTAGGACTGAACCCTTCTCTTCTAATAGCTATAAATAGTCCCCACACAGGATCACCAGCCTCTCCCTGAAGCCTTCACAGGAGGGAGAGCAACCCATTTGCACTTTATTTTAAACAACGGTGTCAAAGGCCTTCCAGGTAGCAGGAATGTGAATCCCTCAAGCATGTGACTGTGCCGTGTCCACCTCCGTGCCTCTGCGGCCTGTGCCAGGTACCCCGTACAGGGAGCTGAGACCTTCGCCTTGCTCGTCTGCCCTCCGGTGCCTTGACTTCTCATGGTGGTTCAGTTTCTCCAGCTTCTCTACGTCCCTCCTAAATCTCACTACTCAGAATACAGCACAACATCCCACGTCTCCCATCACTGTCACCGAAGGGCCAGGCTGTGTTTCCTCTACGTTGGGTACCACAGTTCTAAAAGGAGAGCTTAATTTTGGGATCTTCTAAGTGGCAGGTTCTATAACACCACTTCCCAAGAGGCTGAGTGGGGCTTCCTCTGACCTTTCCTTTAAGTTTCAAGGGCAAGCCCCTGAGCGTGGAGTTATATGGCTTACCCCGGCTCAGTCCTTTACAACTTTAAACTCAACTCGTGTCCTGGCTACCAACTGCTTCAGGCCATCTCCGTATTTCGAATACCATTTCTCACATGTATATCACTGCTTTCACTATCTTTGAAAAGATTTATGTGACCAATACGCAGACCTTACTCTGCACCTTGCCCTGTTTGAGCACTTTACAGGTCATCCCTTTAAACCTCACAATGACCCTATGAAGGATGCTCTGTTGTTACCTCTACTTTACAGATGGGGAAACTGAGGCACAGAAAAGTTAACTTGCCCGGGATCACAGTCCCCAAAGGGCACAGTTAAGACCCGAATCCGGGCTGACTCTAGATTCTACTGTAACTACTGCGCCATCAGCCTCATGCTTTTTATTTTTAGGCACCTTTTCATCAAGCCACACTTAAGTAGGTGAAAAGGCATAATTCCCTCACCTGCTAATGAGAAGCTGAAATCAAGCGAAACTGAAGCTCCAAGAATAACTGAGAATTTCTAACTACTTCCACTGGATGTACACCCAAGGCAGCTAGCAAATGGGGCCACCACACATGACAAAGCCAAAGAGTGGGAGGGCTGTGTTATTACCCACATGGACTTTGTGACCTTGGAGTTCTCTAGATTTAACCCCTTGTGTTTCAAAAGCTGAATTACAACCACCTTAGGTAAATCTAGGAAAAGGTTCCCTTAGGAAGCACCTTTCTGTGACTAGATCTATGCAAACATTTACAATGATAATAATCTATACACCTCTGAACAAAGTCCACGCACGGTCTTCCTCAGCTGGCTACCGCTTTCTTCCAATCTCACCTCCACACACCTGCAAGCACGTCCTCTCCCCAAAAGTCTGCCTGCCTAACTCCATTTCAGCCTCCAAAACTCAGTTCAAAAGTCACTTCCTGTGAGACGCCTTCCCTGATGCCTCCCAAAGAACAACTTTAGGTTCCCTCTCTCCCTCGGCACCTTGTGTAGCCACCCAACAGCACATGTGCCACCCGCGGGTGTGATTATCTGTTAGCCAGACAGTTCTGCCCTGAGATGCTGAGATTCTCAAGGGCAGGAACGATGTCTTAGTTGTTCCCCTGGGACTCAGCATATCCTAGGATGGAGTCAGTCTTCGCTGAATGGAAGAATAAGTGTATAAAGGAAGATTCCACAGTTTTGTGTTAAGAAGAATATAGAATTAAACAGAAGCTTATATATGTATACATATATGCTCACACATGAGCACTCACATGTGCACATGCATATATATACATATATATACACATATACATGCCCATGTATATATATACATATACATGCCCATGCTTTGCTTTAAGATGTAGGTCTAATTCTTAGTGGAAAAGAGGATTAAAACCCCAAGAAAGCTGGTCCTAATTTGTCTTGTGGAAGGTAGAAAAAAAGAGCATTAGAGAGTTATTTAATGCTAGGTGTTGGTAAATCTTCCCTCAAGTAGTATCTGTGGTTTGAATGAGATACACGTGTGTGTATTTTTCAAGCCTAGCGATGAAGTGCTTACAACAATGCTGTTACCTGGGTTCAAAGCCCAGTTCTGCCGCTTTCTATGTGATCGTGGGCAAGTTACTAAACTTCTCTGTGCCTCAGTTTTGCCAACTGTAAAATGGGGCTAATAATAGTACCTTCTTCCTAGAGTTCTAGGAATTAAATGCGGATATATAGAAAAGTATCCAGCATACAGTGAGAGTTCTAGGTCACATTACTACGTGAACTCTGTTGTGACCGATAAAATACAAATTTACTTCAAAGTGTTCCTCAGTTCTCACTGCAACTTTCATATACTAATTAATTTAATATTAAAGGCACAACTGGGCTTCCCTGGTGGCGCAGTGGTTGAGAGTCCGCCTGCCGATGCAGGGGACGCGGGTTTGTGCCCCGGTCCGAGAGGATCCCACATGCCGCGGAGCGGCTAGGACCCGTGAGCCACGGCCGCTGAGCCTGCGCGTCCGGAGCCTGTGCTCCGCAACGGGAGAGGCCACAAGAGTGAGAGGCCCGCCTAACCCAAAAAAAAAAAAAAAAAAAAAAAGGCACAACTACTATCTATGAAGTGTCACATACTTTTGACGTTCAGACTAGGTTTTTATTCTGAAAAAGGTTGGGAAGCACCGACCTAGGGTTAAATCCTTAGGAAACCGCCTACAACGACAACTATGATGTGGCTGTCATCTGGTTAGATGTGCATCTAGGTTTTAGAACCTTTCGCTGTGCTGGGCTGTGGTTATTTAACAGGATATCAGGTGGAAAGCCTGCTAGGCCCAGACGTCTATAGAGGCTCCTGTGGATGGTTTGATTCATGATTGTATTTCCACTAGTCATGCCCCAGAGCACCAGGAAGATTCATTAGTGCCGGATTTCCTAGGAAGAGCTAACATTTTTCACTTTCAAGGTTCAAAAAATGCCTTCCTAGACCTACTGTGTAAGGCAGGGAGAGATGTTTATTATATCCCAAGCCCCCAATAGTCAGGACAAAAAGGGCCAGAAGGAGAGCTTCCTAGGCGGGCTGCTAAACGACAACTGAGAAGAAAAGCAGCCTTCTTCTGAACCTAGCTCCATGGCACGAGTAAAACTGAGCCCTCCATTCTATTTCATCTTACCCATTTTCCCCCTTGTTTAGTGCTAGCATGTTTTGGTATTTAAGGAACATTCTAGGCAGTGCAGCCTAGTGATTAAATGGTCAAACATATGAAATCACCTTCTGTTACACATTCTGATACGAAAGTTGCACAATAACTTTCTAGACAGGAAACGAAGAAGAGAGATTCAGAATGAAACTGTAAGTCAAAGTTACTGAGGCTGCTAGGAGGACATCTGAACCTGGCTCCATCAAAACAGCTAAAGGTCCCTTCATTAGTAAATAACCAGACACCCAGGCTGTTCCCCAAACTCAGAAGCAGGAGGTTTGGGTCAGGCTCTCAGAAAACAAAGCTGATGCCTTACCCAAAAGCTTCCGTGTTCATCATTTCATCATAGCAAGGGTAACAAGAAAGAGGATGTTTTGAGGTGATGGCCCAAGTTCTGAGGTTTGGGGTTGTCTTTACCAAGCTTCCTGGTGAATGCTAGAAAGTCAGTCCTGGAACACAAACATTTCACAGACTCCCAGAAACCGGCTCTGTCCAGCGAAGAAGCAAGAACTCCAGGGACGGGGAGGGGCTGTTGTCTTATGGAGAAAGCCCCTCAGCCTACAAGGGTGTGTACCACTCAACTTCTTCCCATCGGGCCTTAGCGAAATGTGGTTGAGGACCAGAAGTGCTGATTTGGGCCACATGGTGACGGGGGCCCAGAAATCTGCATTTTAACACAGTCAGCAGGATGACTATTCTGTACATTGAAACACGAGAACCACTGCCTTAGAACTGAACTGCAGGTGATAAAAGCACACATAAAGATACAGGTCTGGCGTCATGACATGTGCATCACCAATAATATAGTAAGAGGGGTAGCAGCAGAGTACCTACGTGTGTGAGCACACAGCTCCAAGTGTTTTACGTGGAATCTTTTAACCCTCACAACAACCCTAAGAGCAGGTCCTATTATTCCTATTTCGTAGATAAGGAAGCTGAGGTACAGAGAGGTTAGGTGATTTGCTTAAGGTCTCACAGCTAGTAAGTGGCAGAGGGAGAATCTGAACTCTGTCTAGTTCCAGAGTTTTCACATTCTAGAGACTGACTCTAGGGCTGGGGGCCTGGAAAAGCCCAGCCTCTCTGTTGAAAACCAGAGATAAAACTGGATCAGGGGTTTCCCTGGTGGCTCAGTGGTTAAGAATCTGCCTGCCAATGCAGGAGATCAGCAGCCCTGGTCCGGGAAGAACCCACATGCCACGGAGCATCTAAGCCCGTGTGCCACAGCTACTGAGCCTGTGCTCTAGAGCCCGTGAGCCACAACTACTGAGTCTGCGTGCTCTAGGGCTCGCGTGCCTAGAGCCCACGCTCCGCAAAAAGAGAAGCCACTGCCATGAGAAGCCCGTGAGCAGCTGCAAAGACCCAATGAAGCCAAAAATTTAAAAAAAAAAAAAAAAAAAAAGTGGATCAGGATTTAGGAGCCAAAGGGTCACCCAAGAAGAGTTTGGATGAGCATCCCCAGAACTTGGAGGTGAACTGGCAATTATCCTGTTGGGGTCAACATCTCCAGACAGCAAGGTCCCTGGGGGTGGGTGCCAAGCTGCAGGGACTGGGGCAGCCCTCATGCAGGCCAGTATGGCAGGTCCCTGTGCTCCAGAAACAGCGGCACTGCCCGAGCCTCAGTGACAGCTGCAGCCCTGGCAGCAAGACTGAGGCAGCCTGCATTCAACCTGTGCTGGCCAACAGACCTGCAGGGCAGGATGTCAGCCACAGCCTTTTCTTTCTTTTTAAAAATGAAGCTCCTTTCGGGACTTCCCTGGTGGCGCAATGGTTAAGAATCCGCCTGCCAATACAGGGGACACAGGTTCGATCCCTGGTCCAGGAAGATCCCACATGCCGTGGGGCCACTAAGCCAGTGAGCCACAACTACTGAAGCCCGCGCACCTAGAGCCCGTGCTCCGCAACAAGAGAAGCCACTGCAATGAGAAGCCCGCACACCACAACGAAGAGTAGCCCCCGCTGCCACAACTAGAGAAAGTCTGCGTGCAGCAACAAAGACCCAACACAACCAAATAAATAAGTAAATTTATTTTAAAAAATGTAGCTCCTTTTATTTCTGACTACAGTATTAAAACATGCTTGCTGTAGACAGGGTAGAAAAACAGGAAAGTACAAAGGAAATTAAAATCACCTATATTCCTATTAGCCAGAGATAATTAATGTTAATACCATATGATGTTTGCCCTTTATTTTTGCATCTCTCTGTACAATTTTGATATATTATATTCAATTTTATATACTACTTTTTCTGTTTATTTACATGTGCATTCTCCCATATTGTTAAATATTCTTCAGCATGATTTTAAAGGGCTTTCATTTAAAATCTATCCACCTGTCCCATAACTATTTCCCTCTTGCTGACATTTAAATTGGCTATATTTTATTATAATGGAGAATAACCTAACATCTCTGGTTATTTTTGTAAAATAGATGGCTAAAAGTGTAACTGTTGAGTCACAGGGCATGGACAATTTTAAGGTTCTTACTAATACTAAGGAATCAAGTTCCCCATTAATACTAAGCTCTTTCCTAGAAAGTCAATATGCATATCCATAAGCAACATATGTAGCTGTCCACCTCACACACACCAGCACTCAGTGTTGCCATTCTCAAAAACGCGCCGATTTGATAGATAAAAATTTAACAGTATGTCTATCTTTCCCAGCAGAGTATAAGGTTCTTAAAAACATAGACTTTATTTTGATCAGGGCCTGGCACATAATAACTGCTCAATAAATCTTTGTTGATCTTTGGCACCTTGTCACCTGCAGCTTCCCCTTCCCAGTCCTGCCACAGCTGTTGGGTTACCACTTGACCAAAGGGGACAAACCGATCCAATTCTCTCTCTTGAGACTCTGAGCTAAGTGGTGCAGAGATGGAATGAACTGGTATTAGAATGATCTTCATGGTAGGTACAGAGTAAATGGCCGCAATCTGTGGGGCCTCACTACTCAGCAATTCTGTGGATTTTGCCAGCTCCACAGATGCCAACCACAGCCCAGATGGGTGATCAATCAGATGGAAAACCAGCTCGGCACCACAGGCCAAACTGAGCACGAAGCAACTTATCAAAGAAAATAAAAAGTATACAGTTTGGCACTTGGATTAAAAATGGGGGGCTTCCCTGGTGGCGCAGTGGTTGAGAGTCCGCCTGCCGATGCAGGGGACGTGGGTTTGTGCCCCGGTCCGGGAGGATCCCACGTGCCCCGGAGCGGCTGGGGCCGTGAGCCATGGCCGCCGGGCCTGCGCGTCCGGAGCCTGTGCTCCGCAACGGGAGAGGCCACAGCAGTGAGAGGCCCGCGTACCGCATAAAAAAAAAAAAAAGGGAAGTCTGCATATAGTGGAAGCAGGTGTTTTCTTCAAAGAAATCCATATGGTAGATCACATGGTCTATGTTTATGATTTACTCTGAGATGTACAAGTCATCATCATCGTCTGCCTGACCCTATGCTCTCTGATGCCAGGGCTCATAGTTACTTCTCGTGTATCTCCAGGGCCTAGCACAACGCCTGGTATAAGGTAGTACCTAATAAGTGTGTGCTAAATAAAAGTTGAAAACTAAAAAGTGGGAGAACAGTAGGCTTCTATAGGCCTTGATTTTTAGAAATCCAGGAGTTGTGTCACTTGCTTTGCTTTTTTCAAAGCTGGGAGATGCTCTCTTATCTGAGCTCAACTTAAACCAGGGCCTTGATTTCCCAATCCATCCTCTCCACTCCTTTGTTAAAACAACTAGACCAATGTCCTCAGAGTGCAAAATCTCAATTAGTTGGCTACTCTAGCTTACCAGCCCGTTTCTGTTTTTACCAGTGAAGCTATATATTTACCAAGAGGACATGTGTGTTTGTTCCCAAACCTATTTATGTCACTTGTGCTCATTATTGTATTTACGTAATTTAATTACATATTACATAAACTAATGACGTATCTATGCATAAGGAAAGAGCTGTTGTTTCTACTGTAAGTGGACTGTTCTGGAAAGACTTGATAAAGGTGAGTAAATAAAAAGAACTGCTGACATATACACACTACCAAACGTAAAATAGATAGCTAGTGGGAAGCAGCTGCAGAGCACAGGGAGATCAGCTCGGTGCTTTGTGACCACCTAGAGGGGAGGGATAGGGAGGGTGGGAGGGAGATGCAAGAGGGAGGAGATATGGGGATATACGTGTATGTATAGCTGATTCAAAGCAGAAACTCACACACAATTGTAAAGCAATTTTACTCCAATAAAGATGTTAAAAAAAAAAAAAGAACTGCTGTCAAATTAGGGGTGAACAAGACAACTAAAACGGACTAGGTGTATGGGGGGAAAAGTATACGTAAATCTACAAAGATTTACAGCACTTACTTTGCAAGCGTCTAAGTTCGTATGCTGAAGAAATCAAATATGGAAATTACAGAGGATGCAGTAAGGGTGCAGCTTACACAAGTAAACGAATGCAGAATGCCAATATATAAATCCGTGGATAACCAAAACAACAGTATCATGAAACATTACCTGACTTTCCTTCAGGTAATGCACTCTGAAATTCTCTAGTCTAAACTATTCGATCTCCTTTTAAAAAATGTTGGTTGTGACCCACTAAAGTGATTTTGTGACTCACAGTTTGAAAAGACTGCCTTAATCCAACTCCTTAATTTTATCGAGGGGCAGCTGGGGTTCAGGGAGATTTAAGAGCATTACAGATGTCACACAGCTAGTGAGTCAGAATTACAATCCTGGATTCCACATCCTGTGGCCTGTCTACTACCCCCAAGCAAACTTCCCTCTGATCCAGCACAGTTTCCTCTGCAGAAAGTAAAAGGTAAAATGAGGAAAGGAGAAAGAGTCCCTCTCTCTCTCCTGAGGTTCCACGGTCCACTAAGTGTCCTCTGAAGTGAGCTAGTCCCAGCAACTATGGCTGTCTGTGCCTTTAGCCCCTAACAAAGTCATACCAAGTCTCTTGTGCTCCAGACACATATTTGGAACAGTGAACCACGTACCTGGGTAGAACACGTGAGCTTTCTAAATTTAGAATGACTTCAGCTCCACGTGGGAAAACTCCAGACAATGGAACGGGGAAGTGGTTCGCAGTTCTGAAAAGCTTTTGTTAGGTGAGATGAGCAATAAACAGATCCCTTGCTTGCTGGCTGACCCATGTTCTACCTGTTTTCCAAACAAGTAACGCCTTCAAAGACTGCTCCCTGTAATCAGATTTGCCCTCCCTCTGCACTCCCAGCCCAAACTCGCCTTTCTCAACATAGTTAAGCCCGAAGTCCCCACCAAAATCTGACCACCATCTCCCCAAGCAAGCCGATAAGAGTGACCTTCCCCATGAATAACAGCACTGTGGATTTTCCATGGTCTTTTATCATCGCCTCTGAAGTCTCGCTTCCAACACTGCCCGGTTCCCGGTGGGGGTCATTAGACACAGGCTAGAGGAAGGAGCCGAATTCAGAGGTTTAAAGAGCCACCCGAGTACCCAGATGGTGCAAGGAAGACAGCACAGGGAGCCTGGCTCCCAGGTGCCCGAGCAAGGCCCTCACCACACCCCTCGGTCATTACAGCAAGTCTCACGAAAACACAAGAACCTCATGGGCAGCCTGGGAACTACGCAACATTTCCGAGGGTTAAGCAAGCAGCCACCCAACAACTTAACCAGGATGCATTCTGTCCCTTGTCAGGGGCATTAAAAGGTGCCTTTGAAGACAGGCTGTAACTCTTTGTGAAGGATGCGAAGCTCTAAGCTGTAGGTGCTGCCTGCCACCCTCACCTTGCCTCCAGCTAATGTTTCTCTGCCTGCTTTACAAATTGACAACCAACCGGAGACAAATTTTCTGTCCTGACTCCCAGACTACTGACTTCACTCTTGCAGCAATTATTTTCTAAATCATACACTAAGCAGTCAGCTGTGGTTGCCTTCTGTCAGTATGAAGCTCCCATTATGGGTTCACCTGTGTAGTGCGGACAAGGACACAGAAGTTGTCCAGTAACTATAATGTTAGAACCTGAATGTACAATAGCACCTGGCTCCGAGAGAACGAGATACGTGGCGGTCACACTACCGCCAGCCTATCTGAGGCCTGTGGCAGGCATCGCCAGTTGACCACTGCCATATTTCCTGACAGCCTGAAGACAGCCTTATCATCCTCAGCAAAGCTTTCCAGGTAGTCTCTATCTATCCATCAGAGTGATCACGTGAAAAACGTCTCAGGTTATTTCCGATTCAAGGCCAACAGATGAGGAAACTAAGATCCAAACAGGAACCAGATGAATAACTTGCCCAGGGACTGGGCAAAACTCAGACCAGATGGGCCCAATGCCCAGGATTCCTAACCTTCAGCCTAAGGCATGTATCCCTCCAATGTCCCACCCAAAGCAGATGTCTGAGAAGCATTTACTGATGACAATAATGCCAGTTTCCCATGCCTCTGGCATCATCTACCCTCCACGTATGGGGCTTTATAAAAAGGAAGATTGGAAGTAACCAATGAAACCTCAACAAGAAAGTCAGGAGCAACCATGAAGTCATGAGAACATTGAACTTTTCTGGGGGAAAAGCACAAGAAAGCCGCATGGGATCAGCCCCTGTTCCTTCAAGCTCATATTCTACTCCTGATTGGCACACGGAGTTTGCAATTTTCTCTCTACGCTGCTCCATCAAAACGTTAGAGCTTAATTCTGAGTATGCCTGCAGTCCTTTGCTCCAGCACCGTCAATCAGGGATGTACCAAAACCTTCTTATGTCCGTTACTGTTTCTCATTCCAATCAACTCTTAGAGTGAAACAGACCTGCATATTTATGCCGTGGGTGAAGCTCTCATAGCTTCTGTCCTAAAACTACCCATCTTCACACCTAAATGGATAGTTTGAGGATTTAGTAAATGAGCCCACCAACAACCAGAGCATGAGGGTTGTAGGAGGGACTCAGATGTGGAAGTCAGTCACCCAGTATATAAATGAGCACATTTTACAAAAGCAGTGTCGACCTGAAAGGAAATATAAGTAGAAAGAAAAATATGAAAACATCAAAGGGAATGAAAATTAGGGACTTCCCTGGCGGTCCAGTGGTTAAGATTCCTCAGTTCCACTGCAGGGGGGCACGGGTTCGATCCCTGATTGCGGAACTAAGATCCTGCATGCCACGTGAGGAAAAAAAAAAAAAAAATCTAGAACAACAACAAAAAACCTAAAACGTCTAATCTTGTGACAAAGGGAATGCAAATTAAATGAAGTGCCACAAGTTTGAATTCAGCATCATCCATCCTCCATATTTAAGGATCTAACAAAAAAAGAATTCTTGTGGCTTTTGTTGGTGTAACTGAACTATGGTTTTGTTTTTAAAGTTCCTACCTGTTAGATATAAGCAGTGTTCACAAGTGAAATGGACTTTGTTTTAAACTATCCCAACAAAGATAAAACTCAAAAAGGTGAGAGAATAGATGAAAGAAAAAATAGCAGAGTGACCCTAATTGTTGAAGCTGGGTGATGGGTATACGGGGATGGATTTCACTATTAGTTCTTCTTTTCTATGTATGAAGATTTCTATTATAAACAGTAACAAACAGTTTTACTTCCTGAATTAGTCAAGAATTAAGTACACACATACCCCAGTGCTGGGGTAGTGAGTGTGGCTGGCAGGGGTTGTCCCCAGTTTGAGCTGCATCCACAGCAGGACTTTAGCCATGTCTGGAGAGGACAGCGTCGGGGTGGCATGGGACGGTCAAGGCCTACCAGGGCCTGGGGAGTCTTCTAGGAGATAGGAAGGTCACCCTAAAGGAAGAGAAAGTTGAGCAGACAAGCCTGGTTTAGTCACAAAGCCCTAGCCCTTGGAGGGGTGGCTATGACATGGCCATCACCATTTGGACTTGTCTACTAACTAGCCCAGCCCTCTCTGGACTCATGTCTCGGGCCAATGGAGTAGGGTAGAGAGTAAGCAAACATGGAAAGAACTATTCCATTAACCTCTCTGGGGCACAAGTCCCATAGCTAAGTAACCCATCAAACAGAGAGCAATGCAGAGGCCAGATTGGCAGCCCACCTCCCTTCTCCACATATCACCAACCAACTCCAAGATCTCAAGGCCCCCTGGACACTAGAAGGTGTGGCACCGCCTCTGCTCTCACCCACCACACTGGGCTACAGAGGGGCACTCAGCCAGTTACAGGGTCATGTGCAAAAGGGCAGGACACAGCTACTGTTTTCTGAACATACATCATCATGAGGGAGAGTATGTCTCTGATATCAACAAGGACCTGAGACTATCTCACAGAAGCAAGTCCAGAAAGGAAAGACGGAAGAGAGGTTGGTCACTACTGCAGCAAGGACAGTCATTCTCTGGATAAATGTCACAGGTTTTCCCATTTCTACCCAGAAGAGCCTGTGAAACCACAAAGGGCCTCAGCAGGAGCCACGCCAGGCCCCTGAGGGGACTGGCTGAGGTACGACATCCCCTAGGCCTTTCTTGTACAAATGGATGCAATGGGAGGAGGGGATAAAATAACCAGGAGTACCCGTCCCCATGGAGATAGCATCAACATTTGTCATCACCACAAACTGTCACCTGCAAGTGACTTAGAGGAGACCCCGGCTCTTGGCCCGCCAGGTCCTACAGTGAGCACCAGGAGAGGCTGGAGATGCACCTGGGGCGTACATGCATCCCAGAAGGGGGGGGTGGGGCAGTTCTGAAAACAGCATGGGGGAGTCACAAAGCTATCTCCCCCTCCCTATATACCATATCTGAGCCCTTTGTGACGGGGAAAGTAATTAAAAAGTGAAAGAACTACTTCATGGAAACTCTGGCAGACCCTGCACTCTAAAAGCACTGCTTTGGGAGGGACAGATCCTTCTACCCCGAGTCCCAGAAAAGAATAACACAGAGGAAGAAAGGCATCTGTGGCAACATGGGCCACCAAGTGGCTTGGACACCTTAATGGTTCAAATGCATCAAGAGTAACAGCTCCAGGGCTTCCCTGGTGGCGCAGTGGTTGAGAGTCCGCCTGCCGATGCAGGGGACGCGGGTTCGTGCCCCAGTCCGGGAAGATCCCACATGCCGCAGACCGGCTGGGCCCGTGTGCCACGGCCGCTGAGCCTGCGCGTCCGGAGCCTGTGCTCCTCAACGGGAGAGGCCACAGCAGTGAGAGGCCCGCGTACCGCAAAAAAAAAAAAAAAAAAGGAATAACAGCTCCATGAGGAGACTGGTACTCAGTGGCAGTGGCAGCATCACCTCCACTGTGTTTGGATGGAAAGGTCTGGAAGAAGAGAAGAGCCAAGTACCAGGGACACTGTGTGGTTGGTTAGAGAATTTATGAATGCATAGGACCACCTCCTGCCCAGGCACCTCCCTGAGATAACTAGGGAAACACAGCAGGGGCCACTGCAACAACAGATGGGAGCATACTCCATGTCAACGAGGGAACAGTGAAACTGGCAGAATCATGCATTGCTGGCATAGAGATCAGCTCAATTCACTTGGAAAGCTATTTGGCAATTTGTCAAAAGGTTCATAAATATATTTATCCTTGCTCCTGGAGATATGTCCTAAGGAAAGAATCCAAAAGAAGGAAACACCTTCTAGGCATCAAGATGTAGCATTATAATTTAAACTGGAGGCAACAAAAATATCCCATGGGAAATGCCTAATTAAACCACATAGGTCCGTTTTCATGGAACATCATGACATTTTAAAAGGATGAATTTCAAGACTTTCTAGCAACAAGAAAAAACGCACAACTCCAAACCTTGAATTTAAAAAGCAGGAATCCAAATAGTTTCCTCATCATGACTAACTGCATAAAAATATTAGCGCACATGGACAAATGTTAAAGGCCGATGCTTTCTGTGATCCTCTGCCCGTGGATGGTTTGCCTCCCACGTTTCCCAACTAACTGTATAAAAATATTAGCGCACATGGACAAATGCTAAAAGCCGATGCTTTCTGTGATCCTCTGCCCGTGGATGGTTTGCCTCCCACGTTTCCCAACTTTCCAATCTGTTGATCGAGGATCTTGCAAACGAAACCAGGGAAATATGACTACAAATGTCAAAAGATAAACTGGAAAAAAAACTAAACAAAATCACCAGGCAGAAGGAGACAAAAGGGTTTAGGAATCTGGGTTCTTCTTTAGATGGTTTATAACGTGACGGTTCCCAGCTTGTGGGTCGTGCAGGCTCTGCTTTCCGGCACCCCTGCCCACAGTGATTGTCTGATCAGAGAAGGGAGAGGGCAAGCCCTGAGGCCAGCAGTTAAGACCTCCCAGGAGCACTCCCTGGGCCCCTGGCGCAGAGGACAGAGAGGGTGCAGGGGACAGCTGTGCAGGAGCTCAGCGGCCAGGAGCCCCGGGAGGAAGCTTAGAGCTCAGGCTCCACAAGGCAGCCAGGGTCTGCCGCCGTGCAATGCTCCGCACACCACCCCACACCAAGGGGATGGGACTCACCACTCAGAGCGGACGTACTGTTCTCCAGGGCCTGGCACACAGCCAACAAAAGACCTGTGAGGGGAAGAAGAGAGGACAGGTGAGAGTCTGGCCAGCAGCCCATGTACCCAGGCTTCGAGAGTGGGCCCTCACAAGGGAGAGTTGGTAGTTTCACAAGGTGGCCAACGGCAGGCTTGGTGACATACTTCGGGGAGCTCAGTGCAAAGTGAAGACGTGGGACCCTCTGTCCAAAATGCAGGGAAAAAAGTGCCTATCTAATGGGCACTCTAAGTTACTAAAATATCAAGCTTTTCCCTTCCTTTCCTGGTCTCTCTGTCAACACTTGTCATGATGTTTCTTGTTTCTGTCTTTTTGAAAACACCTTATAAATATCTTTATTGTGGTCAAACATACACAGAAGTTACTATCTTAACCGTCTTTAAGTGTACAGTTTGGTGGCTTTAAGTACTCACACACTGTTGAGCATGTCGTGATGTTTTTTATTTGCTCTTTCTGGTCTTGGAGACTTGTAGGGTGAGCACAGCTCCTCAGAGGCACCCTGGGCCCCTGCGACAGTGCACAGGTGCGCACGTGACCCCGGTCTGCTGCGTTTCCCCTCCCCAGCGGCGGGATGGATGTGTGCAACCCAGCTGGGGGCAGGGGAGCCTCGTCAGGGGTTTCTTCTTCCCAGAAACCAGTCGCCCCAACCCAAGGTGGGCAGGTGACCCGCGAAGGTGTTGCAATATCCACCCTGGCAACCTGGATGGGGGGAGGGGAGTCAGTCATCCACAGAAACGCAGTGGGGCTGCCAGCCCAGGATGGGGCAGCTACCAGCATGCCCTGCCCGGGATGCCGTGGGGTGTGCACACCTCACCCCAGCCTTTCTTGTGTCCAGGCCCCAGGTGGCAGGGGTGAGAACCCACCCAGGGGAGGCAGGGAGGTGACGGTAGGTGGGACCACAGGAGGCAAAAGGCCCAAGTCCTCCCCGGTGCACCCCCCACGGCCCCATTGAACTTCATTTACAAGATACAAATGCAAAGAGAAAACTGTTAAGAATTTCAAGACTGCAGCTGCATAGCGGCAGTGGCGTTAGCCCCCCAAGCCCAGGGCCCACCTGAGCAGGAGATCCTGTGACCACCTATGAAACTGCCCCTGCCAGCAGATGACCTTATATGCCAGCATGTTACAGTACCAGAAGTTTCAGGAAACAGAGCAGCAAAATTCTGATGAAAAAGGAACCTCTCTGAGTTGTGCAATCAGCATGAACGAAGTTAGAATGACTTCCTAAAACCAAACTGCAAAAAGACGCCGTGGTGGCCATGCTAACAGGCTGGGCCGCGTGCAGGTCAGCCCAGAGGCGGCAGAGAAAACAGGCAAACACTTCTGCGCTGTGACCCCTACCCCAATGCTCAGGACCAGCTCGCCCCCCCGCCGTGCAGGCTGTGAGGGCTCCTTTCTCCTGTCCCTCAGAGTATAGACGCACCAGCCCTTGACTCTCAAGGGAGAAACACGCTTGCAGCAGATATGGCAATCTGCTCACGACTTTCCTTTAGGCCTTTGACATGAGAAACATCTCAAAAACTTCAGATCGCTTTTACTGAAGGCTTGGCATGGATTTCCCAAATACTCCTACAGAGTGTTGAACCAGACATCTGTGCTGGAGTTGGGTTGGGGGAGACCAGTTGACAGTGGGGGACAAGGAGAGAAAGTTAGTAAAATCACACATCTGCCCCGTGCAATTCTTTCTTGCTGCTCAATAGACACTAACCTTGGAAGCACGGTCTTAGGGTTCCCCTGGACATATCTAAAAGGCCCAGTTTGTAATCCACACACCAAGCGTTAAAACGAGGCTTTCCTACCAAAGCCAGAAAAAGTCTCAGAGGTTTCTCACTGTCAGCTGGGGACCTGTCACAATCTGATTTTGCTGTCACCACCACAAACCACTCTGGGCCAAAGGTGGCCCGTGACCTGTGGTACCAAAAGGAACGACTCGGGGATGCTTTGCATACCTCTCGACAGAAAGTGCCAATGGCCTGTCACAAACTGTCCCTGAACGAATGAATTACCTTCCCATCTCCCTCCCCGGCCCTATATCCTGTCAGTCAGTATAGTTCCTGGGCTCCACGGTGACCTCTGCTTAAGCAAAACCAGAACAAGAAAGCGAATACTGTCCAACTCTAGCCAGGACAGAGATGCTCACCAGCCTGCAGGGTGTGTGGAGGGGAGCTCCCGCAGACTTGGGGTGAGTCCCCTTGCCCCCTCTGCTCCTGACTGGGAGCTCCCAGCTGCCAACTTGCAAAGATGTCTTGGGAACTAATTAGAGTTTACAAAACCACCATGTTCCACAGATGAAAGACACTGGGTTTTTATTCATAATTTGAGCAACAGGAGAAGAATAGTTCCTTTCTATACCCTCACATTCCCATGGAAAAACGTTTTAGTGCCCTGGGCTCTCTCTGCAATCTCCATTCAGGCACAACTTCAGTTGAGGCCCTGTGATGGGAGGTGAGGCCTCTGCTTTCCCTTCACTACATGGTGGGCTCTCTAAGAGGGTCCCGGACCAAAACGACAGGGTCAGGCCTCTTTCAGTTCTCACGTGGGTGGATACCCCTTATTGGACAGGTGCCACTCTCAGGCCCACCACTCGGCTTTTACATGCATTATCTTATTTAATCCTCACGATAACCCATGACACAGGGCACCTCCTGGCCTCCCTGCCGTCTGGTCCAGCCCATGGAAACACCCGGTTTTACAGATGAGGAAACTGAAGCTTGGAGAGGTTGAGAAGTTTGCCCAAGCTCCTGCAGCCAAATTCAAATTCAAGTCTGTCCAACTCCTGTGCCCAAGACAGGGTTTAATTACCACCCCAAACACCAGTCCTTCTGACCATAGCCTGTCATAACACACTGGAAGGTGTTTACCAGTTACAACCCCCAAATGAGTCCAGACAACAGATTCAGCAGGCTTAGCCTCCAGGTTGATCCATCTTTTCCAGAAGCTGTATCAGTTACCTCTTGGGATACTCCCACTGCCTCCAATTCCCCCACTACGAGTAAGGTCTGCTGAGAAGGGGCAAGGGTGTGACTGTCCAGACTCCCTGTAGCCCAGTATTCGTAAACCCAGCTGCCCAGACTGCCAGCCCCCACCCCCGGGCTGTGCACAGGCCTTCCAGAAACATGTGGATTTGGCAGGCTCCGAGGCTCATCAGAAGGACAGGAAATCCTTCCCTGGAGCACCTGGATGGGGACAGTACAGGCCCGGGGACAGCGCCACAGTCAGCAGCTCCGGGGAGACGACACACACTCCAGACGGAGGCCTGGCAGCCACAGGTGTCTCTCGCCTGAAGTTCAAAGCCGGACCTCGCCTGCCGCAGGGCCACCCAGCCAGCCTCCCTCTGGGCCAGGAATCCCTTCTGGGCTGCTCCTGCCAGCACCCGTTTCTGTTTAAATAGCTCCAAAGAGGGGAATCCCTGCATTGTGAACTTTAAAAAGAATAGGGGGTGGTGGTGAGGGGAAAACCACATGCAACGGAATAAAGACCTTATGAAAGGCGGACCCCGCTCCTTGAGGTAGAGTGGGAACCCAGGCTGCCCTCCAGGAAGGAAAGGGCTGCAGTGCTTATAATTCAGCTGTTTGGAATGCAGACGGACATTTCCAACAGGAAGAATGTCAAGAGAAAGGCTAGCCTACTTATCTGGTAAGCTCACAGGACCGGGCCATTGTGAAGCCCACCCACCTCTGGGCCAATGGGAACTGCTGCTGATGGATGCGGGGCACTCCTCACCCCCAGGCCACAGAGCAGGGTGCCCCCTCCATGCACGCCTTCACTCAGGCACGGGACTGGGACCCGGCTGCGCCTTCAGCACGGGACACCCTCCACCCATCACCTGTTGGCCTACTGCCTCGCCTCCTCTGTGGACATTCAGTTCTAGTGCCCCGGCCTGGAAGAAGCATTCTCAGGCCCCCAGTCACCCCAGCAGAGTTGACCATGCCCTCCCTGCTCTGGCCTCTGCTACAGCCAGTATTTGCTCCTACCTACTCCACTGTATAAATCAGATGTTCTGGTGATGGTTGCTTTGTGACCACCTAGAGGGGTGGGATAGGGAGGGTGGGAGGGAGGGAGACGCAAGAGGGAAGAGATATGAGGATATATGTGTATGCATAGCTGATTCACTTTGTTATAAAGCAGAAACTAACACACCATTGTAAAGCAATTATACTCCAATAAAGATGTTAAAAAAAAAAAAAGGATGCCTTGGATTTAGAGATGGTGAGCAAAGGCCTATGGAGAAAGCGCTATGCAGACGAGAGGGGCAGGAATCAGGTGAGAGAGGCAGAAGGGAGTGTGGGGGTGTTTGGAGGGTAGCCAGGATCCCCCCTTCCTCTCCTGCCATGCTTGGGGTCGTGGGGTCATAAGGGACAGAACAGGAGCTCAGGAAGTGAGGGTGGTGCCTAGAAGGTGAGAATCCTGCATCTCAGCATGAGGTCTTCAGGTGACACTCATGGACAGCCATAAAGGGCACAAAAGTATATGGAAATGGGTCACGGGGAACCCAGGGCCTGCTGGTATCTTCTGGTACCAGGTTCTAAGGTATCTTTTCTTATGAATTATACTCCAACATCTGAATTTCATCTGCAAACATGGCAGGATTTTTAACTGCATAGCAAAAACTGCAATATTGTGTGACTTTATCAGTATTTTTAAATGCAAGAGGTTTAGGGCTTCCCTGGTGGCGCAGTGGTTGAGAGTCCACCTGCCGATGCAGGGGACACGGGTTCGTGCCCCGGTCCGGGAAGATCCCACATGCGGCGGAGTGGCTGGGCCTGTGAGCCATGGCCCCTGAGCCTGCGCCTCTGGAGCCTGTGCTCCGCAACGGGAGAGGCCACAACAGTGAGAGGCCCGCATACTGCAAATAAATAAATAAATAAAAATAAATGCAAGTGGTTTGATAGCCAGGTGAAGGTGCTGGCTTCAGGGTCAGAACTGATTTGGAAGAAAGAAAAAGGGAACACACTGCAGGCAGGGACAAGGAGGGAAACTGGTAGGACCAGGAGACCCAGGCCTGCCCTGCCTTCGAGAATATCCATAAATGCCATGGTCGAAAGCAGCCACGAGGCATCCCCATCGCCCCAGTGCAGCGTTTCTCTCCAAGGAAGAGCTGACAGTTCACAAGTGCTCCTACTTACAGAGACACCAGTTACACTGGCTTCAGAGGATGGCAGGCAAAGCAGCAGAGGAATTTGTGGAGGAACTGGCCAGACGGGATTAGGACAGCTCAGGGGAAGGCAAGGAGGGTTTAGAAATATGTGATACGGGAATGAATCACCTTAGGCCAATGGGCTCATGGGACAGAGGGCTCTTTCTTTCACGGTCCCAGCATCTGGAACTCTGCTTTCAAAACACAGATTGGATTCTGCTACCCAAGGAGAATCTTATCGAGAAATTATTTGAAATGGTTAGTGCTGTGTTTCAGGTGGCGAGTCCAGACACACAGAGCAAAGAAACAAACTCTGCAGGGAGAGGGCAGCTCTCAGTTACAAACCCACCCAAGTGAGGTTCTGACCCTGTGCCCAAACAGCCCCACATTGGATACATGAACTGAGAAGACACTTGTATGTCAGTGGCAGGTGGTAGAGGGAAGACCACCAGCGCCTGATTGGTCTTCTGAGCTCCCTCCTCACACCGTCCAGCCATAATTATTACTGTGGCTGACAGCGTTATTAACGATAATAGCAGCAACATTTGAGCACTTATGACATGCCCTGCATCCTCTCATTCAATACTCAAAGCCAGTCCTAGGAAGTAGGTACTATTTGTGCTCCCATTTCAGAGGTGAGAAAGTGGAGGTACATGAGATGAAGTCACCTGCCCAAGGTCACCCAGCTTGTGAGTGACAGACACTGCAGGCTCATGTTACAGGGCCCAGCTGGCCCCCCTTTGCTTTCCCTTACCCTATGAAGTGCAGCCAAAGAACACAGACATGCTAGAAAAGTCCACCTCCTCTTCTTCTCCTGGATCTAAGCCAGATGTACTGGGATATGCAGGCTACCAAGGGGTCCAGGGACTAGGGTCATTCGTGAATGGTGTCACCTTTAGCAAGTCCCTTCACCTCTCAATCTTGGGCTCCTTACGTTTAAATGACAGAGCTGGGCCAGAAGATCAGCCCAGTCCTTAACTTCTGGGACAATATGGGGCTGTGCATCTTCTTCAACCATCTATCTGGGGAAGGGGGGTGGGGACATACTTGGCCTCATTCCAATGCTTTGTAGGTGGATCCCTCGCCTTGAAGAGGGATCAGGCAAGATGCAGGACGCGTGTGCTTATCTCAGTGAGTGTGCTCGGTTTACAGGAATTCTGTCTTTCAATTTAGCATGGCACTTCCATCAAATATCAGAAGATGGGAGAGATCCGAAAACCGCAACCTAAAAGGGCACTTTTCATTTCTACATTTTCAAGGCAGTCTTTTCTTTTCTTTTAATTTATTTTTGGCCGTGTTGGGTCTTCGTTGCCGCACACGGGCTTTCTCTAGTTGCAGAGAGCGGGGGCTACTCCTCGATGCGGTGAGCAGGCTTCTCATTGCGGTGGCTTCTCTTGTTGCGGAACACGGGCTCCAGGTATGCGGGCTTCAGTAGTTGTGGCTCGCGGGCTGTAGAGCGCAGGCTCAGTAGTTGTGGTGCACGGGCTTAGTTGCTCCGCGGTATGTGGGATCCTCCCGGACCAGGGCTCGAACCCGTGTCTCCTGCATTCAGGTGGATTCTTAACCACTGTGCCACCAGGGAAGCCCTTCAGTGCGGTCTTGACACTGGCTTGATGATATATTCCGAGCTTATAGTCCATGAGGAATGCTCTTGGGTCAGTGAGCTTGGGACCCTTCCTAATGACCCCTGGGTGGCCATAAGCAGCAAAGCCCAACTTGATGCGTCTAAGGCAATACCTCATAACTATGACATTGTGGAAAATAAGCCAGTGTTACCTGAATGCTCGTGGGTATTGTGGATGGGAAAACCTCAAGTATTCAGAATGAACCTGCAGGATGGGGAGGTGAAAGAGTCAGGCGGATGGGTGCCTGCATTGCAAGCCTGTACCATTTCCTATTCCTGACTCAGGGTCTATTATGGCAGAGCAGAAAGGAGCCTTGCCGTCAGGCCTTTGTTCAAATCCTGGCTCTGCCACTCAACTGTGGGACCTTGGCTAAGTTATCTGACCTCGCTGAGCCTCTGTGTCCTCATCCATAAATAAGGATAACACTTCCTCACGTGACTACTGCAAGGATTAAATAAAATAAAATGGTGTACGCAGAGTCAGAGGAAAATGGACTCTTCCATACTACATGGAAGGCAGATGAGTATGGGCTGCGGAAGCCAACACAGAAACCCCATGTTCCCATAGACACCTGCCCACTTCCAGGTCCCACGCACCACCTCCGATCCGGACCCCTCTCCAGAGGCATGTGCCTCAAATGTCGTGTTCCAAAGTAAGCTCACCTGTCTCCTGACCGTTCCTCTCCTCCTCCTTCGTTCTAGGTGGGGCTGAAGACGCGACAGCTGTCATCGAGCCCTGCCTCTCCTTTACCCGGTGTCCAAGCCAAGGTCTCCTACACGTCCTGCTTCCGCCTTATCCATCCCCCTGCATCCCCACTGCCCCAGTTCAGCCTCGTCATCTCTCCTGGGCTATCACAATAGTTGCCTGACTGGTTTTCCTGACAACAGCTTTTTCACCTTTGCTCCTGCTGCCAGAAGTGAGCTTCCAGAGCACTTCTGGGCCATCAGACTCCTTCCCTCTAAACCCCGCTCACAGAGCCCCCTCCCCCAGTCATGAAGTCCCAAGCAGAGATTTCAGGGGCATAACCTGGTCCCCAATCCCATTTCCATCTGGCTCCTCCCACCCGCTCCTGTTAGGCACCAGCCTCCTGGCACTGTCCCCTTTCCCTGCACACGACCTGTCTTCACTCAGCTTGGTGCCTTGGGGCTCACGCCACTAGGGTCCTGACTCGAGTCCTTGCAGCTGTGTGACCTTTGCTTAGTTGCCTGAGTCTCGGATTCCTCCGCTATGAAAAAGAGATAACGATAGTGGTCTCCCACACAGGGTTACTGTAAAGACTGAGTGAGGGGACTCAGGAGAAACGTGTAATACATGGAGTGGCCCATCACAACCATGCAACATGTGGTCGCTGCTATGACTGAGGGTGTCCATCTCTATGCTGCTCTCTGAGTCAGCCAGCCCCTTCCTCTACCTGTAAACAAATTTGCCTCTGAAAGCCTCGCTCAAATGTCAGAAACAATCATTTCTTCCTCAGTGCCATCCTTATTAGATCCCACCTTGTAGTTAAGAAGTTTTCACGTCTCACCCCTCCCCGCCAGCAAGGTCGGCAGCCGTGGCCTACTCATCTCTACCCTCACACCTGGTGCAATGCCTGGCACCTACTTAGGGTTTGGATACATGTACGTTGAACTGGATTTCTCTAAGACATCATCAGCATGAAAACAGAGTTGGAGGGGGGTGAGTACTGACAGTGTACAGGTGGGGAGTGGGAAAACCCACCGACCCCCCGGAATCCCCCCCTCACTTCTCCCCCAGCTACACCTCTCAGTGTCGGTTCTTTTTCTGATTTCAGTGGAGTTGGAGAACACGGAAACCTGGCATTCGCTCATTCGACAGTGTTTACTGAGCACCCACTACGTGGCAGAGACTGCTCTAGAGGTTGCAGAGATAGGGGAGGGACTCAAAGGCCCCTCTCTCACAACGTCTGCAATGTACTTGTCTCGTGAGGAATAATTCTTCCAACCCTTAGAAACCATCACACCGAACTCCATTATAGAAGTCGGGCTGCACCATCATTCAGTCGGGTGCTGAGTTAAGATGCCTCTTCTCTTTCAATCCTAGTTAACGAGTCTCACTAGAATATAGAGAAGACCACGCAGGATGGGGAAGCATCACCCTTCTCCTGAGCCTGGAGTGAGTCTGCTGAACCAAGATCATGCCAAGATGATCCTGAGTCGTTTGGTCACCTGATGAGATGACCCCCGAAATGTTTTACACCCTTAACTTATTTTGTCAGTTTTTCCTGAAAACTTTACGGGAAAGCAGGAAGATACGGTTGAAGCAAACACACTCACCTGTGTCCTGGGAGCCTCTCCCACGCTCGCTATTCAAGTCCTTTGCTCCACCCAAATGTGTCCACCTGGCCCAGGCCTCTTAAATATTCTCACTCGCTCTCTCCTGCCTGGAAAACCCTCAGGCTGCCCTGACCTCACTTCTTTGCAGCCCCCAGGCCCAGACCTCTTTTCCCACCATCTCTGACTTAGGAGAACAGATGACTATCTTCCTTTCCATACTTCAAAGGCCAAATGAGAAGATCTGCAAACTGCTTTGGGCTCTTTAGAGTCCAGGTCCTAATAAATGCCCAAGACTTATACCACATGCACAGGCATCAGAGAAGCAATGCAGCTATAAAGGGAGGTGGCACGCCATCCTGACTTCTGGAAAACACGCAAAAAAGAAATGACTAAATAAAAAATCCACAGAGACCCTTGCAGGAGGGGGTGGGTGCTGCCCTGTTGAGAAACCTTTGTTTCTAAGGCCTGGCAGGTGTGATGCAACCCCTCACGCTGCTACATACATATCTCCCTCTCTGCTCTCCCCAGCACCCACCCACGTCAAAGTCTTACACAACAGTGCCGCCTACTGATCCGGTGGTCTGAGAGGACCCCCTCCTACAAAGCAAACAGCACACAGGAGCAAAATATCGTTGCCAAAAAGTAAGTTAACCAGGATACACAAAGCATCTCCTCTGGGCGAGGCGGGCCCTGTGCTCGCTCCCATCTGTGCCCCACCCTTTCTCGTTAGGAGGAAGCAGAGCTGAGGGTTTATCAGAGACCTGGACCAGGGCTGGCGACTGAGTCAAACTTCCTCTTCCACAGGCCCCGCTCCCACGCTGGCTGGCCGAGGGCCCCGGCCAGGGACTGCAGGGCAGCAGGGCGAGTATCGCCGAGGCCTCCTGGAGTTTCCCGGCCGCTGAATCACCAACAGGCTCTACCAGGGCTGAGCTCCGAGGCCACAGGAAGCTGTGTGGAGATGCTCGCGACCCCGTTGCAGCCGACTGACACTGACTTGAGGAGTAAAGGTGTCAGCGCCGAGGGCCACGCTCGACTTTCCCAGAGTCCCGGAGGAAAGGAGGGGCGGGAGGGTGGACCTGAGACAGGGCCGGGATCAAGTGGTAGATGCAAGGACACCACCTGCAGGGCCCGGGGCCCCTCAGCTGCCGGGAATTGCAGAAATCAAACACCAAGCCCCCTCCCGCTTCGTGGAGGCCCACTGGCCCCATGCCAGCTTCCCCTGGCCTTGTGGTGTCCCCATAATTACCACCCTCCGGGCCCAGTGTCAGCAGTGGCTCTGCTTGTGTGGACCTCAGCCCAGCAGAGTTAGCCTCTTGGCAGCCCCAACAAAGCCAGGCCCATCCCTCAGCTCTGTCAAGGCCCTATGTACACATCACTCACCGCTAGTGGCTTGGAAGTAGGCTACAAGTGGGGAGGTAAAAAAAAAAAAAAAAGCAATCCTTGAACTCTGCCCCATTTCCTCCATGTGAATAGCTGGGTGATGACAAACTCATCCCTTCCCACAGCTCCGCTCAGGACACCCCTGGGACCCCTCTGTAGAAGGCATGACGAGGCGTGGGGTTTGAGCCAAGATGAATACCAGTATGACTTGGCCGAATTTCAGATCAACGCAGCGTCAGCCTTGGGGGCTGGGGGAGGGTTGGACAGAGGGGACAGCGCTGCACCAATGCTAATCGCCACTGTCAGGCTTCCAACCCGTTCTGTGTTCTCAGGGCTGACCACAGAACGCCCCTTAGGAGAACTCACTTGACTGCATGAGGACCACTGATTGAGAAGCAGGGTCAAATGGAGAAAACAAATCCTCAGAAGCCTAGATTTTCAAGAGTTAAGGGAACACACCCTGAAGTTCCTGAAACCCCACATCACACTGCAGGCTGGAAAAATGTCTACGTTCTTCTCCTTGGGCCCTGGAAGTGAGGGCAGGAGGAGGAAGAGGGGAGAATAGATGAAAAAGGGTGTGGGTGAAAACAGCAGGTACCAGCTGCTGAGAAGGGCCCGGATGAGGAGCGGGCAAGAGGCACTGAGAGTGACCCCTTTTAACTAGGAGACCCTGAGCAAACCACCCCTAGCCCAGGGGTTCTCATTGCTGGCAGGGCCTCCTGGGGGTATACGGTAACAGGTGGGGTAGTTTTGATTGTCACAATGACGTGAGGGGCTCTCTTGGTATTTAATGGGTGAGAGCAGGGAGGCTGAACTGCTGTGATGCACAGGACTTTGTCCTGCCTAAGATGTCCTGCCTAAGTGCACCTTGTTGAGAAATTCCAGACCCCAGCAGGGAAAGTCCCTTCAGCCACAGGTCATTCGGCCTCCAAAGGCATGCGGGCAGAAGCACCCTAAACTCAGGGGAGATGGAACAAGCCGGCAGTCACAGGAATGGACAGGGTGGCTCAGGAGAGCCTTGCTAATGGTCTGGGGAAGCTCGCAGCAGGACCGTGGGGTCAGCCTGCCCTCAGGAAACTGGGAAGCTCCCTTCCCCATTCAGTGATTCCCTCCATTCTCTGTTCATCTGTCTGCCTCTCTATAATAACCTGAAGCATCTGGGTTGCACAATAGGAAGCCTACCTATAAAGTAACAAGACCGACGAGCCATCAACAAATCTGCTCCCAGGGATTTGTAGTCGTGGGGCTCCAAGCAGACTCCTGGGAGCCCGGCGAGGGAGGGAACTGCAGGAGGGGTGAGGCAGGCAACTGTCTCTTGGTGCACTGATTTTAGGGCCCCTGACGTATTTCCCTTTGGCCAGCGTATGTTCTTCTGGCCACATATGGCAAAGCTGTTCAGCGAATGCCCCCAAAGCACTTAGTCGTATGGGAAGAGTCTTATGTACTGACTGGAGACAAACCAGTGAGGAATAAGGTACACCTGACCCCACAGTTTTGGGTGAAGAGTATCACGTACCTTTTAGTAGTATCAACTTAAATCATTTTAAAGGAAGACAAAAAAACCCTGGGGAAGCACGGTAATTCTCCCCTACCAACCCTGCTTCTGCCCTTCCCCTATTTACCTCATTGACTTTTGGCAGGGAGGGTAGAGGTGCGAAGCAAAAGAAAAGAGGGAGGGAAGAGGAAGTTTTCTGCTAGGATGGTTTAGCTCGAGCAAGAGGAAGATGACAGAAAGAAGAAGGTGTGCGGCATCCCTGGAATATTCGGCATATTTCTGAAGCACTGCCCAGGAAAATCAGACTCCTCTAAATGAAAGTGGTGCAGGAACCGGAACAAGCTGATGAAATGGTACAGCCACTTTGGAGGACAGTTTGGGGGTTTCTTACAAAACCAGACATAGTCTTACCATATGGTCCAGCAATCGAGCTCCTTGGTATTTACCCGAATGATTGAAAACTTATGTCCACACACACACACAGAAAGCTGCACACAAATGTTTACAGCAGCTTTATTCACAACTACCCAAACTCGGAAGTAACCAAGATATCCTGCAGCAGGTGAATGGATAAGCTGTGGTACGGTCAGACAACGGAATATTATGCAGCAATAAAAAACGAGCTCTCAAGCCACAAAAAGACGCCAAGGAAACTTAAATGCATATTCCTAAGTGAAATAAGCCAATTGGAAGAGGCTATGTACTGTGACTGTGTGATTCCAACTATACGACATTCTGGAAAAGGCTAAACTATGGAGACAGTGAAAAGATCACTGGTTGCCAGGGGTTTGGGACAATGGAGAGAGGGATGAACAGGGGAAGCAAAGAGCATTTTTAGGGCAGTGAAACTATTCTGTGTGATACTACAATGGTGGATACATGTCATCACACATTTGTCAAAATTCATAGAATGCACAAAGAATAAGCCCTAATGTAAACTAGGGACTTTTGTTTACATTTAACCTTAGTTAAAAAAAATTAACTTTCATTAATAATAATGTACCAATATTGGCTCATCAATTATAGTGAATGTACCACACTAAAGCAAGATGTTAATAACAGGGGAAACATATGGGAACTCTCTGTACTTTCTGCTCAATTTTTCTATAAGCCTGAAACTGCTCTAAAAAAACTACAGTCTAGGGCTTTCCTGGTGGCACAGTGGTTGAGAGTCCGCCTGCCGATGCAGGGGACACAGGTTCGTGCCCCGGTCCGGGAAGATCCCACATGCCGCGGGGCAGCTGGGCCCGTGAGCCATGGCCGCTGAGCCTGCGCGTCTGAAGCCTGTGCTCCGCAACGGGAGAGGCCACAACAGTGAGAGGCCCGTGTAACGCAAAAAAAGAAAAAAAAAACAAAAAAAACCCTACAGTCTAGAAGGGGGCAGTGCTCAGCCCACCTGGACCCTCGTGGCCAGAGGAGGCACTGTTATGGAAGCAACCTAAATGTCCATTGACAGACGAATGGATAAAGAAGATGTGGTACCTATATACAATGGAATATTACTCAGCCATAAAAAAGGAACGAAATTGGGTCATTTGTAGAGACGTGGATGGACCCAGAGTCTGTCATACAGAGTGAAGTAAATCAGAATGAGAAAAACAAATACCGTATATTAACGCATACATGTGGAATCTAGAAAAATGGTACAGATGAACCTATGTGCAGGGCAGGAATAAAGACGCAGACGTAGAGAACGGACGTGTGGACGCGGGGGTGGGGGGATGAATTGGGAGACTGAGATTGACGTATGTGCACTGCCATGTGTAGCTGGTGGGAACTTGCTGTGTAGCACGGGGAGCTCAGCTCGGTGTTCTGTGGTGATCTAGATGGGTGGGATGGGAGTAAGGGGTGCAAGGGAGGTCCAAGAGGGAGGAGATACATGTATACATATAGCTGATTCACTCTTTTGTACAGCAGAAACTAACACAACATTGTAAAGCAATTATAGCCCAATAAAAACAAACAAAAAACTACAGTCTATTACAGACAACTGTATACTGATGGTGGCTGCCAGGGAGAAGCTTTGATCAGTGGCTGATCTGACTGGACTGAGCCACCGTGGACCCTGAGCCTCACTCTCAAACTGGGAGTGTGTCAGGATGGGAGGAAGCAGAGGAGAACCCTCTGGACATAGGCCCCGGATACGGCAGGCGGGAGCCTGGAGGGGAGGAAAGGGAGGAACAATGGGTGAGGGGTCTCCCAGAGAAGTCTTCCTGTAGAGCGGTTGATAGGCACCACCAGGAATCTGAGCAGCTTTTGCAACAGCCAAGGAAATCCAGTGCCCTGGTTTCAGGCAACTGGCCTTGCTTCTGTGGTTTCTGACGTAAAACAGATGATGTATCCTAGATGTTCCCTCAGCTGAGGACAAGTGATCAATACAATTTTCAACCTGTAGCCAGCCAGCTGTCACCTCTGAGACCGAGGGAGCAGAATTCAAGAGTTGCTAGAAGGATGGTTTAATCCTGCTTCTGGACCCTCCTGCTATATCTAAGAGGGGGGCTCCTATGTGGGTAGCAAGCACAGCCTTTGGCATAACGAAATGCAGCTACCGTTACAGAGAACTCTTCCACCCTCCTCTTCCTGTCCTTTCTTACACTTCAGATAGGAAAGGAACAAAAACTGGTGTCAAAATCGCGAGATTCTGCAATTTGTTTAGCATCAGTGACAGATGTTTGATAAACGTAATCGCTGGTTTTCCTGAAACAATTTAATTCCTTTGATGCTGTCAAGAGCATTACGCACATTGAATTTGATGCAGGCATCATTGGGCTTGTTTCATTAATTTTACTTAATCTATCACTTAAAATTAATACTGAGTAAATCAGATTTAAAGTTGATATTTTCAGATGTGTACCTTTGACTTGCATTCTTTATCAATTATCTTTATCAATAAAATCAACAGTTTTTTTTAAAAAACAATATTAAAAAAAAAGAAAAGAGAGAGAGAACTAGATGGCTTTCAACTGCCCGAAAGCATCCTTCTGTGAAGACCGATTTGCAAGGTAATGAAGCTAGTGGCTCATCCCCATCCCCAGCACTGTCAAAACCTGACATTTTATTGTAGGTTTATTTGTTTATTTTCTGTCTCCTTGGTGCCAAGCGGGGGACACCCTCTAGGGAACAGTGCCTGACTCATCGACAGCTCTGAACAAATACCTCCCGAATGAATTCAGTTCCTTTTAAAGCCAAACCTGGGAGACAGTTCCACAGAGATGTCTAGGAAGTGTGAACTAAAGAAGGTGACACTTAAACTCCTATTTGAGCAGGAGCCTTTTATACAGACTTTGTGGAATATAGGTTCTTTCATTCTGGAATAAGAAGACACCATTAAAACATTTCTGTGATGACAGTTCTCCAAGAAATAATGCAGACACTGGAGCATTTTCTTCATCATCATTGGTTTGTGCATAGATAGATAAAGTCATCACAGACGTCCTTTCTGAACAGGTGACATCTAACAAAGACCTGAATAAAATGAGGGAAGCAGTCCTGCAAAAATGTGGAAGAAGAGCAGTCAAAACTGAAGGAACAGCAGGTGCAAAGGTCCTGAGGTGGGAATGAACTTAACATGTTCAAGAAAGAGCAGGAAGGCTGGTGTAGCTGGAGGACAGTGGTGGGAAACGAGGGTGGAAGGATGCCAGGCAGGTGTCTGTCACAGGGAGCAGTAAGAATCCAAATTTTTCCAAGCTGGGCAGCCACTGGAAGGTTTTGAGAAGACGAGCCACAGCATCTGATTAGATGGATCACTCAGGGTACTGAGAACAGAAGAGGCCTTATAGAGGCAAGACTGGAAACCAGAGGAATGGATGACGCTACGGCAGTCCAGGCGGAAGATGAGAGGGGCATCTGGGAGGGCATGAGGAGTGGTCGGGTGTAGAACAGAATCAGAGCCAGCAGGACTCAGGAACTCGGGAGGGCTGAGCGTGGGACCTCCTCTCCTCACCCCATCTCTACCTCTACTATTTCCTTGCCTTCCTTACCTTCAAGACCAGCTCAAACATCAATGTCTTCAGAAACCTTTCCTGACCACCTCAGATGGAGGACCCCCTCTCCCTCAAAAAATTAAAATAGCAAGCAAATGAGTCAACAGGGACACAGGTCTGAAGAAACCCATTCGCAAGTGCCAGCAAGCACCAAAGCCACATAAGTCAATCTCATCTTGGTCCTGATGTTCTCACATTTCTCTGAAGAGTGTTCATTAACAGGGCCCAGCCAGGGTCTGTCCACTACCCCCAAGATCCTCCAGGATGCTACAAATTGGAATGAAGGCTCTGGCCCTGCTCATCCCCAGACAGGTGCTAGGAATCTCAGTCCAAGGGAAGCCCAGGCTTACCTGTGAGACTCACATTCAACATCCAGGATACGTTAGGGTCCAGACAACAATGGCTATGCCCAAGGCTTTCTGGAGGCTCACACAGTATCTAACCCTGATCACCATACACCCCTCTGCTACCTCCCCTGGGGTGCTAAAGCATCCCAGACTCAGAAGCGAAGGGCCCGCGAGGAGCAAAGCGAACAGACCAGAGCACAAGCAGCTGAAAACGTACAGACCCAGACACCATTCTCTGCTCCGGGTTTCTCTGCCCTATAAGTCCTGCCTCTGCCGCAACCTCTATGCCCCATGTGGACACAGCCCTTCTCTCTACTTTCTTTCTTATCCCCTCACAGTGCCTGTGCGGGACAATTAAATAGGGATGGTCACCCCCACTGATGCGGGTGTAAGGATGCTGATGACTGCTGGGGCGGGAGTGCCACGACATGCTACATACCCTCTAGGGAAAGGAGTCCCTCCCTCTAAGAAAGCGAGATATCAGTGTTCTCTTCTGACTAGCAGGCAAGTCAGAACACTCCTGCTAATAACCCAATGAGGGCCCAAGATCGGCAGACATGAACATCAACTCAGAGCTTTGTCATCCAGCGTTACCTGTGGTTTTCTGCTTCTTACTTTGAAGGTAGGCAAATACCCCCGTGTCCTGAACGACGACAGGATGTACCAGTCCATACCCTCACAGGCTCTCTGCCTTGCTGGATGCTAACCCTGCCTAGCAGAACTCAGTGGCACTTATACATGGTTATGGTATTAGGTTTATGGAACACATTTTAAAAATTAGAGTACGTTATTTTTTAAAAGGCAGGAAATGTAAGCAACACCAGTGGGAACATCTTCAGCTAATTCCTTGGAGAAACATATGACTTTTTCTCATTCTTAAGAAAAATGGCCCACCATCTCAAGCAGGAATGCAAGTATATGTGACACCACCTCCACACTGGGTCCACAACAGACATTACTAATTGATCACAGCATTATCTCCCACTGAACTCAGATGCAGCCTCCAAATCCTTAGAAACAGCCATTTCCAAGGGATCACAGTTGGCCTAGAAAATGGAACTATTTCCCACTTCTGCTCAAAAAATACCTGCTGCTATGTTAGTGATGTTTTGAAAGTTAGAGGTGGGGAGGGGAAGGAAAGAAAAGAGAAGTGAAGAGAGACTCTGGGGGTAAATTATTTGTCATCAATAAAAACATAAGGATCAATCATTAAATGTTAGGTATTGTGTGAAGCACTGCGGAAGTTGAGGATGGGGGCAAGAGGAAATCTGAAATAAAAAGCCCATCAAGTAGGAAACGAAACCTCTAGATGAAACACATGCACACATTCTCACACCCTTGCACACAATTATTGTCAATGGAGCAAGATGCCATCTGTTGGTACGGCTACAAATGAAAGTGGATTCTTCTTTTCTCCGCCAGGATAAGGGAGGCAGTACTAGAGAACACCGATAACTCTTCATACCAATTTGTCCACCTCCTCAAAGCAAAAGGTTTTTATATAAATCAAAGCCCTAGATTTTCAGAAAATTTCTGCCTGTGTAGCCTCTGAAAATATCTCAGATTATAAAC
>NW_020174420.1:2143134-2159873 GCF_003031525.2 Neophocaena asiaeorientalis asiaeorientalis | reverse complement strand
CCCGCCATAGCCCTGTGGTTCACTTCACAAGGCTGAGAGCTCAGGTAAGCTCTCCATCCGCAGGGCGGGCTTGTGAGGGCTCTCAGCCTCTCCATCCTTGGCCCGTGAACAGTCACCCACTGGACAGAACCCTCTCCCTGCTTCACATGGTTCTTCCCACAGGAGCACAGAAAATGGCCGGACAGCGTTGTTCCCTGATTAGTAGGTGAAACACATGTGTGAATGATGAAGCACGTTTATTTTCTTCCTGCTGGAAAACAGCTAGGCTTATTTCCCTAGTCTTTTCCTCGTTATCACACACCAGCCCCGTGCAATTTTGGTTCCTTGGGTTCTGAGGCACAAGCTGAAAAGATGAAGACATTGTGTCCCCAAAGGATTACTCTGTTCCAAAATGTTACACCTTTCTTTTTTTCTCTCCTGTTGAGTGTCACAACTAAAGAGCATCAATCAGAGGAAGAAACGTTAGATAGCGGGTCACTAAGACATTAGAAGATGCAAACAAAGATCAAGGAAGCCTGCAGCCCAGTGTGGAGAAGACCGTGGAAAATGCAAGCAGGCCCTCTGCTCTGAGAATATCAGGAGTTTTATAAGCAGCTACTGTCTGCGGGTAACTCTCGGGGGAGAGTTTAGGTTCTTGGCTCCCTTAAAACATCAACCTTTTCTCCCCCATGGCCAACTGGATGGGCTTTAACACAATTCCCAACTAGTTAACCTTTTCTTGAGAGGAGTCGCCACAGTAGAGGCAACCTACTTTAGGCAAACCAGAGATGTGAATGCTTTAGACTTACAAACCAATTAAGGAGAGATTGTTCTAGAAAAGGATTATCAAAAAAGGTCCTTTAAACAAGATACAGATTTTTTTAAATCCCACATTTTTTTTCAGAAGCTCACTCACTGCCAAAGAGGTCTGTCCCGCTGGCTGCTTTGTGTGTTAGTAACACACTGATTGGCAGTGCATCTGACCCCATTACCTTTACCTACAGGGAAAGAAAATCACCTTGAATCAACCTTTGTCGACTGTCCACACTGCGGCACTGTCCTGACACCTGGGCATCCGATACTCAACTGTCTATTCAGAGGTACAAAGGCCATCAAAAATGCTGCCTGCTGAATGAATGAAGTTCCTACACACAAGTGGAACAGTAGATGCTCTTTCTGTTCTGATCCGAGATTCTATCAAGTCTCAAATTTATTATTAGAGGCTCCCTGGTCACAACAAAATATATTTTAAGTCACACACACCTCATGTGATTATCTGTCTTCTGAACATCTGAACTTTCGATTGAAGAAGGGGGGATAAAACCTCTACCGCTCTTGTTTCTTTACATTTCATGGCATTGTGAAGTAGTAATATTTCTTTTTAGCCAGCATGACAATTACCTTCATGGCAATTACTCTCAACACGGTAAATATCATTTAGGGGAGCAGCTGTCTGAAAGCCTGATTACACTTAATGTCTACTCCAAAACGGCCCTCTCACACATGACTGATGCCGGGAACTTCAGTATCCACAGCCTTCCATGGAAGACCTGGAGAAGCAGAACAGCGGGAAGGCTAGGACAGCAGGAAAGGGTCCTGGGTTCAAATCCTTGTTCTGCCACTTGCTGGCTGTAGGAACTTCGGCAAGTTACTTAACGTTTTTGTGCGTCAGTTTCCTCATCTATAAAATGCGGATCATCACCGTATGTCACAGGATTGCTAGGTGGCTTAAAGGAATGTGTGCAATTTGTAAGGCACTTAAAGAAATTACCACGTGCCAGGCAGTGTTCTAAGTACTGGCCATTATCTCCTCAAAGAGTGCCTTGCCGCGTCATACCAAGAACGCTCATCTTTTCTTTTTTCATTTTGGCCGTGCCACAAAGCTTGTGGGATTTTAGTTCCCCAGCCAGGGATTAAGCCCGGGGTCCTCAGCAGTGAGAGTGCAGAGTCCTAAACACTGGCCCACCAGGGAATTCCCTTAAGGACCCTACTCTTGAGCCCAAGGTATTCAATGTCATACTGTGAAAAACTGTGTGTTTGCTTCTGCTACAATCTACAAAGAATTCAGGGCCTGGGGGCAAGGGCTAGGTCATGGCCCTCTTTGCTTTAATATCATCAAACCCAGCAGATGGTCTGATACACAGTTAAGTGTTTGCTGAAGTGAACAATCCATGTATAAAATAACCTAAACAAACAAACAAACAGCATCCCTCACTTTGAGCTGACAGATCTTAGTTTTGTTATTCATCCCTTGGGCTCTAGAAGTGAATAAAGTAGCTAGCTTGGGTGAATTAAGAATAAAAGGTTAGGCCCAGTTCACAAAAATCACAACTACTGTTTTATCACTTGGATCTATTCTACATGGGATGACAGCTGAGATACTCCAAATGCCTCTGTTATTACTGTTAAGAGAAAAATGTCCTGCCTTTTATCTGAAATCCAAAAAAATCCAATTTAGTTGAAAGGACTTTTTATTTTTCCCTCTGTTCCACAGTAGGGGAAAAGGGCACTTCACAAGAAAGTAAATCAATATTACATAGTGAGTTGATGTTTTTCTAAGTGTTAATCTCTAACTCTCAAGTGATTCACTGGGGCATAATCCATTCACCAAAACCTTCTACAACCTACAGAGGGTTCAAAATAAGAACTGATTTGAAAGGATGGCTTCAGTCAATGAAGGTCCTACTACCTTGATCCTAACAGAGCACTAGTCCAGGAACCTGGAGTAATGCCTTTTATATATTTTTCTCTCTCCACAAGGAAAGTTAAAATAGAGTTCTGCTTAACTAAGGAAGAAAGCTCTCCTCATTCGCAGGTAGTAACGGAAGTTTTGCATTAACTACAGGTACCACATGTGGATAAAGGATTTACTAGTGATGATCTTCAGGCACTGGGAGACCCTGAATCATTAAAGAATCATTAAAGAATGATGAAATTACATAGCAATTTTTAACCTGTATGCACCTAACAATAAAACATCACAATACATGAGGCAAAAATGAATAGAACTACAAGGAGAGATAGATGAAACCACAATTACAGCTGAAGATTTCAACACCCCTCTTTCAGAAATGGACAAATCCAGCAGGCAGAAAACAAGAACACAGTTGAACTCAACGACACCATCAACCAACTGGATATAATGGACATCTATAGACTCCTTCACCCAACGACAGCAGAATATGCATTCTTCCCAAGTTCACATGAACATTCACTGAGACAGACCACATTCTGGGCTATAAAACACATCTTGGCACATTTAAAAGAAGAGAAATCATACAATGTCTGCTCTCAGACAATAAAGGAGTTAAACTAGAAATTGATAACAGAAATATAGCCAGAAAATCCCCACATACTGGAGATTAATCTAAATAACACATGGGTCAAAGAAGAAATCTCAAGAGAAGTCAAAAAGTATTTTGAAGTAAATAAAAATGGAAACACAACTCATCAGAATTTGTGGAATGAAGTGAAAGCAGTGTCTAGAGGGAAATTTATAGCACTGAATGAATATATTGGAAAAGAAGAAAAATCTAAAATCAATAATTAAGTTTTTGCCTTAGGAAAAATTAGAAAAAGGCAAATTATATCCAAAGGAAGCAGAAGAATGATGAAGATATTCATTTTAGTTACTATTCTGCTCTAAGTATCTGAAAATTAGTCATCCACATGGGACAGTACTTCTCAAACTTTTCCATTAAAACCCCCAAAATGGCAAAGAGAAGGAACTCATATCCGCTCCTCTAGAGTCTGGGGGCACAGCCTGAAACAATCGAAGTGAACAAAAAAATCACAATTTATTTGAAGTCTTGTATCCGAAAAATTAATTATGACATTTCAATCTTGCATTCTATTTGCTAATATATCTGAGTTTGTTTTAATATATAAAACAATGTTATGACTTTCCAGTGAAGTTCCTTTCTGATTAATTATTTCCTTTACTATATCCTGGGAGATGTGCCAGGTTTGGTCTGTGGCTCCAGGTATGCCATGGCAGACTCCACCGTCCTCCCATTTGAGAAGGCGACATGAAAATATACAGTGTCAGTTAACCAGAACATCACATGGAGTGAGGACTGCAGGCCTGCCTCATGTTCCCCAACTCCTGCAAAGCACAAAGTTCCAGAAAAGATAGGAGGGCAGAGGCAGGTTCACCATGCCTTTCAGGACATGCCCACCCAATGCCTGCCTACTTCTCAAGATTTTTCTGCCCCAAAGAATGTAATAACACATTACCAGCCCCAAAGAATGGTTCATTAAAGGGTGAGCCTCAGATTAATGGAACAGAACAGAAACTCCAAAAAGACTCAAGTACGCCTGAGAAAGTCTCAAGTGACAAAAGTGGGATTCGAAATCAGTGAGTAGAGAATAAATCCAACAAATGGTGTTTGAGGAACCGGATCATTTCGACAAAAAGGCAAGTTAGAGTTTTGTCTCACATCTTACACCAAAATGCATTTCCAAAGAAGTGAAATTTAAATCCAAAAAAGTAACAACATAAAAATACAAGGGGAAATGAGAGATCAGAGAGTCATAGCAAATCCCTTCCTACCACAAAACAAAAGTAGAAATCACAAAGAAATAATGAACAGATTTTAAGTCCTTACAAGTTAAAAACAAAAACAAAACCATACTTCTGTAAACCCAAACATACACATACACGTAAATTTAAATGACAAAATAAAGAAAATATTTAATATATCTTTTATAAAACTGTTTACAAATCAATGAGAAGATAATTCACCCACCCAAAACGTGACCTGAGGACAGAAATGGGTAAGTCCCAAGAAAAGAAATTCAAATACACAAACATGAAAAAGCATTCAATTGTAGCAAACTTTGGTTTTAGCCAAAGAAACACAAATTAAAACAAGGAGATACAATTTGGCCAACGTCATTAGCAAAGTCTAGAAAATGATAATATTCATCCTAGGTAAGTTTGCTGCTGATAAACAGGCAGTCACACATAGGACAGAAGTATAAATTTGTCTACCTTTTCTGGAAGGCAGATAGTCAAAACATACTGAGAGGTGAAAAAGTGTGTACCTTTTGACCTAGTAATCCATTTCTGGGGATTTGACCATAGAAGATAATTCAAAGATGCTGGTAATGTTTAGCTGTAAACATTTTCATTTCAGGTTTGAATATTTAAAAGTTTGAAACAACCTACATCTCTATCAATAAGGGGTGGATAAATGAATAATGACAGAGCTGTGTAACGGAATGCGTTAGTCATTAAGAATAGATTGATAGATACATTTGTATCTTTGCCACAGAAATATTTTCTCCAAAGACTGCAAGTGAAAAGCAGATTTAAAAATACCAAATGCCATTTTTGAAGGAAGAAGAGTGAATATACAAATATATCTGTAACCACACACAGAAACGGATCTGGTAAGATCCCTGACAGTTCAACCTCATTAAGCAGATATCTCTGATGAGCTGAATGTGCGGGTCTTTTCTAGATACTTTTGTTTGTAGATTCTGATTTCTATTTCGCTGTGGAAAAAGAATGATTAGGATTTAGCGAGGCTGGCAGAAAAGGAGGGTACCGAGTGGCCCACATGGGAGGTGGCGACCACAGGGTTGTGTGTTCTGGTAACACTAAGTGGCCCGCACTGGGGCCAGCACAAAAGATGTGTTTGTTTGGTTTTTTTTTTTTTTTTTTGGTGGGGGTCGGGGGGGCCTTAGGAGTCTTTGATGAGGTTTAGGGAGAGTCCAGATCCAGAAGGATTCCCCATCAATGTGATCTATGAGTTTACCTCACCTCCCTAAAAAAATGCTCAGGCCCCAGGCTTGCTTTCATTCTAGCTCAGGGACCTATGATTCATCCCCTGAAACTCTAATTATAACACCCAAGGTCTGCTATGTGCAAAAACATCTGTCATTGTTCAAATGTGCTAGCAGAGAGTGTGTACGGCATGCAAACCGGCCTGTTGATGTGCTCCTTCAATGCAAAAGTGGTAACCCAGAAACCAGTCCAAGGTGAGAAGTGCCCAAGCCCAGAGTTTCCAGCTGAGCTCAGTGACAAATAAAGTGACCAGGTTATGTCCCTCGGCAGCTCACATGCCAATTCCTCAAAGCCACCGCCACGGTGAAAGTTACAAGTCTTACGTGCTTTCTTTCAACCAAGAAAAGTCTCCTAAGTTTGTGTTTTCCCTGCTGCCAAGGCCTGGCAGAGGGAGGGGAGCAGAGTGTGTAATTGCAAACCGCTCGTTTATCAGCTTTGGCTGCTTTTCTGTCACCACTTTACGTGTACCATTTAGCCAGTTAATCTCCCGTACCTCTTGGAAGTATAGTAGTTACACAGAGAGTGCCTCAGCCCTGGAAAGAGATGACGGAAGAGCCATCAAGGTATATCTATTCTCTAAGCACCCAGGAGAATTGTTTACTCACCTCATTCAAACTCAGATTAGAGGCCTAAAATCCAAGAGGAAGATATGGTCTCTTTGTCAGAACCCAACATTTTTTTACCTAGAAGTACTGAACTTAAAAACAAGTGAAAAAAATAAACAAAAAGCAAATGAACAAACAACAGAAATGTCCCATTTGCTCCCAACACTACAGTAACATCTAATGGACACAATAGTGTATCTGGAGGTTTTTAAACTTTTGAAAGCTTAAGAAACCATCAGGAAGCTACTTAGCAGCCTCTGCTAGAAATCACAGTACCATGCGTCATCCAAATCAGAAATGGCATTATTACAACTTTGGCACACGCATTTATGCAAACAAGCCATCAAATATGAAGCTTTGACTTGAATTTGGTTGACGATTAAAAAGAGGTTTTTCTTCAACATATCATTATCAAGAAAAACAAATTAAAAATATATTTTATTTGGGGGGGCCTAAGTGTTTGCTTTGTTTCATATTTGGTAAAGTCATATTAACTGAGGTTGCAGGTGCAAAAGAAAAATTTTTAATTAAAAGGAGATCATTTATAAATCTGTGCTAAAGCTTTAGAAATCTGAATTGAATAGATTGTGAGGAAAATAAATAATTACCAAGAACACCTCAAGCAGTAGAAAACTTGAACGGATCACTAAAAAGGGACCAAGCTCAGAAGTTTCATAAGCAATTTCTTTCAAGCTTACACAGAACCATTTGATTTCCATGATATTTCAGCTACTCCAGAGTGTAAACCAGATGGAACATTTTAATATTTATTTTAGAAAGCTGACATAACACTGATATCAAAACCAAAAAAAGAAAAAAGGCCCCAAATACTTCAGAACAGATCAAATCTAGCAGTAGATACAGAGAATAATACCACACAACCAAGACGGTTCATTCCAGGAATTTAAGAATGGCTTTAATTTTTTTTTTTTTTTTTTTTTGCGGTACGCGGGCCTCTCACTGCTGTGGTCTCTCCCGTTGCGGAGCACAGGCTCCGGACGCACAGGCTCAGTGGCCATGGCTCACGGGCCCAGCCACCCCACAGCATGCGGGATCTTCCCGGACTGGGGCACAAACCCGTGTCCCCTGAATTGGCAGGCGGACTCTCAACCACTGTGCCACCAGGGAAGCCCCAAGAATGGCTTTAATTTAACTGAGTCAATAAATACCCTCAAAACATTTGGAAAAACAACAACAACAACACATTATCTCCCCTGCTTTAAAAAACAAAGCAAAATACCAAATCTTTTAGTGAGTTATGAAGAGAAGTATATTTTACTAACATGATAAAGTTTATATGCATATATATACATATACAAATATACAGTCACATATATATGTATATTATATATAAATAACTGAAAAGTCAGCCTCTTGTGTGACTTAGTTAAATGTTACAAACAACAGTACATCAAGAAAAATACAAGGATATCTACTGCCTTTAAAAAAATGTTGTTCTTAAAGTTCTAGTCAGCATGATAAGAAAAAGTAATGAGATGAAAATATAAAAGGAAAGAGGCAAAGTTATCACTATTCAAAATTACATGATCATCTACATAAGAAACCTGGATCAACTGAAAGACTATTAAAATTAACAAAACCCAGCACAAAATACAGTTGATCCTTGAACAACAGAGGTTTGAACTGTGTGGGTCCATTTATATGTGAGGTTTTGTTTTGATAGTAAATACTACACCATCCGGGTAATTGAGTCTGCCCACGGGGGGAAACTTGGAAATGGAGAAACCGGTGATGTGAGGGCCGACCATAAATTAAAGGTGTATTTTTGGAGGGTTGGCCCCCTAATCCTTGTGTTGTTCAGGGGTCAACTGTAAATATAATTCTTAAAAAGCTTTTAGACAGAGAAATGCAAATCAAAACTACAATGAGGTATCACCTCACACAAGTCAGAATGGCCATCATCAAAAAATCTACAAACAGGGGCTTCCCTCGTGGCGCAGTGGTTGAGAGTCCGCCTGCCGATACAGGGGATGCGGGTTCGTGCCCCAGTCTGGGAGGACCCCGCATGCCGCGGAGTGGCTAGGCCCCTGAGCCATGGCCGCTGAGCCTGCGCGTCCGGAGCCTGTGCTCCGCAGCGCGAGAGGCCACAACGGTGAGAGGCCCGCGTACCGCAAAAAAAAAAAAAAAAAAAATCTACAAACAGTAAATGCTGGAGAGGGTGTGGAGAAAAGGGAACCCTCCTGCACTGTTGGTGGGAATGTAAACTGACACCATTATGGAGAACAGTATGGAGGTTCCTTAAAAAACTAAAAATAGAACTACCATACGACCCAGCAATCCCACTGCTGGGCATATACCCTGAGAAAACCATAATTCAGAAAGAGTCATGTATCACAATGTTCACTGCAGCTCTATTTACAATAGCCAGGACATGGAAGCAACCTAAGGGTCCATCAACAGATGAATGGATAAAGAAGATGTGGCACATATATACAATGGAATATTACTCAGCCATAAAAAGAAACGAAATTGAGTTATTTGTAGTGAGGTGGATGGACCTAGAGTCTGTCATACAGAGTGAAATAAGTCAGAAAGAGAAAAATACTGTATGCTAACACATATATACGGAATCCAAAAAAAAAAAAAAGGTTATGAAGAACCTAGGGGCAGAATGGGAATAAAGACGCAGACCTACTAAAGAATGGACTTGAGGACATGGGGAGGGGGGAGGGTAAGCTGGGACAAAGTGAGAGAGTGGCATGGACATATATACACTACTAAATGTAAAACTGATAGCTAGTGGGAAGCAGCCGCATAGCACAGGAAGATCAGCTCGGTGCTTTGTGACCACCTAGAGGGGTGGGATAGGGAGGGTGGGAGACGCAAGAGGGAAGAGATATGGGGATATATGTATATGTATAGCTGATTCACTTTGTTATAAAGCAGAAACTAACACACCATTGTAAAGCAATTATACTCCAATAAAGATGTTAAAAATAAATAAACAAATAAATTTTTAAAAATGCTTTTAGATATCAATAACCAATTAGAATACAAAGCAGCGGAAAAGGTCTCACCCACTAGAATACAAGATCCATGAGAACAGGGATCAGTCTTGGCTGATTCCCTAGCACCTAGAAGCAGTTGCAGCACAGAATAGGTGCTCAATAAATATTTGTAGACTACCTGAATGAACAAGTTCATAACAAGGGCAAAAATACAAAATAAAAGAACCAAACTGAAATCCCACAAACAGATTCAAGTTTAGAAGAATTTAGCATATGATAAAAAAATGGAATTTCAAACCACACTAGGAAGGATAGATTATTCCACAAATGACAATTGACAATATTAACTGGTTGGCTGTTTTAAAAAAAAATGAAACATGAGTTGTACTGATACCTCACACCATACATTAGAATAAATTACAGGTAGATTAGTTCAATATAATGAGACCACTAAAGAATTAGAAGAAAAAAATAGGTAAATGTTTGCTTCAACTTAGGATAGGGAAGGTTTTCCTAATTATACAAGCAAAGGTAGAAAGCTTAAGGGGATTTCTCTTACATAAGAACAAAAACCTTAGGCATGTCAAAAATATCATAAACAAAACAGTAAAAGACAAACAATAAATGAACACTTGCCAAGTATTAACAACCTTTTTACATAAAGTGTGTTATAAAGTTCTAAGAAAAGGATGATCCATCAGTAAGAAGAAATTTTGAAAGGTTAAGATGCAAATAACAAGATGATAAATGACGCACAAACTTACTCACCCTAACAAATATTAAATATGAAATTAGGCTAAGATTTTTTTTCTCCAATCAACTTGGTAAATGTTAAAACTAACTTTTGGTTATAGAAGAATCTAGAAAGTAAGCATTCATATCCTGCTGGTAGGAGAAAAAGCCAATTTCTAGAACTTATCCTAAATAATCAAAGATGACCCAAACAGTTATATACAAGAATGTCTGTTGTGTCATTTATGTTCCTTGACTTTAGCATTATAAATTTAATATATGCTTACAATAAAAAACTAATCAGGGCTTCTCTGGTGGCGCAGTGGTTGAGAGTCCACCTGCCGATGCAGGGGACACGGGTTCGTGCCCCGGTCCGGGAAGATCCCACATGCTGTGGAGCGGCTGGGCCTGTGAGCCATGGCCGCTGAGCCTGCGCATCCAGAGCCTGTGCTCCGCAAAGGGAGAGGCCACAACAATGAGAGGTCCGCATACCGCAAAAAAAAATAAATAAATAAACTATAACAGTGTGGTACTGGCAACTTTTTTATTGGCAACTTGTTTACTATTATAAACAAGTCAACAATCATCACCCTTTACATTTTTCTTCACACTTTTAGACAAGTATTTTTGTAGCATATATATCAAAGAGTGAAACTGATGACCCAAATTATACCCACGTAAAATTGATAGCTATTGTCACGTTGACTTCCAAGAGAAGTTGTATCAATTTATATTCCCAACAACACTGTGTGGATTATTCATAACAGTGAGAAATAAGAAAAATCTGTATGTCCAAAGGGCTTCAAAATTATAGTAAACATAATCAAGAGATTATTTCCCAGCCACTAAGAATGATGTTATGGTGAATGTTAAATGATATAAAAATGCTTACCATGAAAGATGGTTAAGTTACAAAAATAAGTTAAAGTGTGACCCTCTTGGAATTCATACAAGTTTTTAAAGAATATCTATTGACCTATACATTAATCCATCAGGCCGTGCGATGGAAGGTTAATCATAGTTATCTTTGGGTGGTGGAATTACAGGCCACTAAAATAACTTTTCTCTTATGCTTTCCTGAATTTTCTATGTTCTAGAGAAAAAAAATCTGTTTTTGCAATCAAAAACAAATCATAATCTATTTTAAAAAAACAATAAAACACTCTCTGAAAACTAGCTGTATAGAAGAATTTATATGCAACCACTCTTATCATAATGAAGAGTTTTTCAGGATAAATGTTACCTACCCAGCCAAGTGTTTGCCAACTGAGTCCACACTTGGAGTATTCAGTATGGGGCACCCCAAGGAGTCATCAAGTGCTCACTGGTCTCCCCTGAAGGTCAGCCTGTGCTCAGGCTGCCAAAGGCAAAGATGAAGACCAAGGGGCTCTTCCCTCAAGAAACCCTCAAACTAGAAGGGAAGAGAGGGCAAGTACCAGCCAATGTTAGTTGAAGGCAGGACTTGGAGGGGTCAGGACACGCTGTTGAGGTTCCCAGCCAGAAAAGTTAACACATTCAAAAATTAAAACCAAAAGAGGAAAGGCAACAGCAGGCTGGAGTTATACAAAGTTATACAAGCTTGTTATAGAAGGGAGTTATCTGTCAAATCTCTCCTAGAGGAAGCCCTAACCATCTGCAAGTACTTGAGAAGTGTAAACTCTAAGGCGGGGAAAACTAAAAGCTTTTCAAGGTAAGAGGACAGCAGAATATTAAGGACAAAACTACTGGGCATATAATATACTAGACTAGGGAAGTGAAAGAAAATTTTGTTTCCTCTGACTTAAAAGAGAAAGAAAAATACTAGCAAATACATAAAATTCCATTTCAATAAACTTCCTACTTTTTCTAAGCCCAAGTAACAACTATTCAAGTCATATTTAATACAACTAATTCCTAATGCTTCAAAAGAATTTACCCAAATTTTTAGAGAGGGTCTAAAGGGAATGTGCCTTGTGCTTAAAATGAAGACCTCCTAAGAGATGGTTCTGATAGCCTAGATTTCTGGCTTTCCTGATTCTACAAAAGATTTTTATACTCGATATTTCACAGGAAAAAAAAAAAAGCAAAACAAAAGTCACCATAAAGGTGCCCCAATCCTCTATCTAGATGCAATCTAACACATACTAGCTTGAGCACTGAATTAAGTTCATACTTTAAAATGAGGGGATGAAAAATATTTGAAATGACAGCAACACAACAGTCGATTTTTGGTGATCCACACAAAAGAAAGCATGACATGATTAGCTTTGGTCAGCTGGAGTTTAATAACATGGGATTATTACATTTTCCATGGGTAGAGTACAAGAACATTTAGAACAGGTAAGAGTTCTCAGCACGACTTCTAACTCTGCTCTGGTAAACAAGACAGGCCGTGGAAGTGCCCTTAATAATGATCATAAACCCACGGCAGCATTTAAAACATCAAACGCAAAATGCAACTTGTTAGACAAAATGCAACTCGTTAAGCTAGAAGCTTCCCTAACAGCACCGACTGTAGAGCGGTGGGTCTCAGAGTGTCCCTTTACTCTCCTCCCCACCAGCAGCACAAGCCACACTGGGGAACTCTTTACACATGCAAACTCTCCCACCTCCTGCCCAGCCATCTGGTTTACCAAGCTCTCCAAGTGGTTGTAATTTGAGGATACTGCTGTGGAACACACTACAGAGGTTGTGAGTGTGAAACCAGGCACAAGATGCCCAATTCAGTGTCTCAGGCCAGTTCCATTTTGTTTGACCCAACCTCTACTTCCCATCCCCTGTCCCTTTTAGTGGGCAGCCCAAAGAGCAGGGCCTTGTTCAAAACATACTTTCAAAAGGCCTTTAGGGATAGGTCTAATGGAAAAACCATCTATTTTTCATATGTTACCACAGGAACATGAAGCATCATTTACTCCTATAAGAAAGGTCTCCTTTGCAGGGGACGCTGAGTATTTACAGAAAGATCACTTTATCCTAGGAAACCAGATTTTGGAAAAGTAAATACAGGAAACTCAGGCTCTAAGCCTTCCATATACACCTTTACAGCCCTTGTTCAAAGTGAACTTTCCCTAATTTCAGCTGCCCAATAATGAAAACATGTGTCCTGGGCAAACCTCCACTGTTCACTCTGAAAGACAACATTACCAAGTAATGGAGAAGAGAACCGTCTTACTTCATGACCCCTGCTGGTCCCTCAGCCCCGAATCCACAGGGAAGCTGACCTGTTTCCTCTCTACCCATCCTTCATGGCATTTCGTGTCCTAGGACATCCTTCTTTAGCCTACATTTAGTCCTACTTCTGGGAACTGCCAGAAAAATAATAATGCTTTTTTCTGGATGATAAAACCCATTATAAAATCAATGTCATTTTGTGTGTAGTGTTAAAATTTAAAGTTTATAAATAGCTTCCATATTTACCATCTCATTTGATTCTCATAACAACCTGTGAAGTGGGTAGTTTTATTATTCTCACTTTATAGATAAGAAAACTGGAACTTAGTGCTGACTTCAATAAACAACTGACCACTGAACAGTAAGGAGGAAATACAAATGTTCTGCATCAAAAATTAAAGAATTCACAAGGTCCAAAAGAACTCCCAAACTTTCTTGAAGTTGTCATCTGCCAAACGATATTCGCTAAAATCTCTGAGTAGGTTTTTAGTTTTGGTGGTATTTCCTGTCTTAGGAAGGGTGGGGAGATGGAATATGAGATAAGTAAGACAAACTCTCAGTTACAGAATGGACATAACCTGCAATGATACCTGGAATTCTATGAGGTTCAAAGTGACAATGACGATGATTGATTAAACTCTTACTATGTGCTAGGCACCATTCTAGGTTCATTAACTATATTCAATGATCCTATTAATATCACCATTTTACAGATGAGGAAAACAAGGCACAAGGAAGCTAAGTACCTTGCCCAAGATTACACATCTTGCTCCCTTGACACAGGGAGGACCTGGGACTGGAGAAGCCAAGCCCCTGTGAGGTTTGCTCCGCCAAGGATGGAAACCTGACATGGGAGCGCAGCCACCACAGGAACCTAGATTATGTTCCCAATGTTGCCATTTAAGCAACAGTCTCCACATTCTCTTGGCCAAAACATCAATCAAGTAATCAGAAGAATCAGCTGAGACTCCTAACAGTTCCTTCTCAGACTGTTCCCATGGAGGTGGGGAAGGAGGGGAAAGATCCCGGTTTTCTAGATCTTGATTACTGATGGAACACTGGCTGATTTGCCTGGAGCTGCCTTTAACCAATTTAAGAAAAATTAGCCAGGAAAGCAGCTCTGGAGGAAATGGGCAGAATAAAGATGCACATGACACTGATGGGTTTTTAGTAATCTAGCAGAAAGGGAGGTGGGAGGCAGAAGCGGTGGTCAATGTACAGAACGACATTGGCTTTTTTGGGCCAAGTTCAATGGCTTTTTTTTTTTTAAAGCAATATAAATAAAAAGGAATCCTCACTGGTCTAAGTTCCTCCTGCCGTCTTTTCCTCTACTTTTTTCAACTGCTCATAGTTTGGACCTGTATGAGCCAGCTTTCACATATTGATCAACCTTTGCAAACTTATACATCTTTTTCTTAAGGGAGGAAACAAAGATCAAGTTGAACTCAGGCAAAAGAGAAAAATTCCATGATGAATGAATGCAGTCTTCACCGGCAAGTATAGTATGATGGCGGGGGTGGGGTGGGGGGGAGGCAGGGGCAACTTTACAAAGCTTCCTCAAATTTGCTTACCTTCATTGTTTCTTGCCTCTGATTTTCACTGAATAACCTAAGACCGCCTTGAGATCCTGAGAGTCCAAAAGAAAACCCAATTAAAACAATCTCCACGGTATTCCACCCATCTCGACTCGAGGAAAAGTCCCAAACCTGGGAGATGGAACTACAGTGACCACAGTTAGGTGACTTTTAATATCCACATTCCTTCCACACTCTCGTAATTCTGGCCCAACTACCTACTAACTGTGGGACCATGTGCTTCACTTTCCTCCTCCATAAAATGGGGACGATAATACTTTCTTCATCAGGTTGGTGTGAAAATTAAATGAGTTAATACATGCACAGCACTTAGAACAGTACCTGGTACAGAGTAAGTGCTCAAAGAGTGTTAGCTATTAATATTATTACTATTAGCATTTGCAAAAAACATTACATAGGGACCCAAATACAGGAGGCTTCTACTGTATTGGTAATGTTTTACTGCTTTAACAAAAAAATCTAAAATTAGAACCATCAATACAAAAATATAAAATGGTCTTGGGAAAAGAAAAAAAAAGCCACTCAGAGTCATGCCACCTGTTGGGGAGTTTCAGGTGAGGGTACACCTCGGGGCAGCTGTGGAATCCCGTTCCACGGCTGCTCTGTATTTCCCTTATATGATGCCTCCACTTCTGCTGCGGTTCTTAATCAGCGTTTCATGGGCAGGATTACGGGCGGGTCCGTGAACCCCCTGAAACTGTACACGGAACTGGGTGGGGCTGCGGCTCTGGGCATTTTGCAGGCAGGGGTTCTATAGCTTTTCTCACGCTCTAATAAATGATCTTGTAGGGAGCAACTTGCTTTACAGGGTTAAACGCAGGAGACAGGGACTGAACAATTCATTTCACGGAAGCTACGGCAGTAACCAGGACACCTGGGCTGTCAATCTGCTATCTCAACACGAGACCCGGCGCCGCGAGGGGCAAGAGCCGGCCGGGCAGTGACCTTCACCGTCGAAAATCTCACCGGCTTCCCAGACCCGACTCGGGTTTGCCGGGTTTAACTTCCCCTCCCTTCCCCCATCCCTCGTTCTCTTCCAAGAATAAACTCAAAGGAAATCAGCAGCGCTTCGTCTAGGGTTTCACTCCTGCCCTCGGTTGACACTTAAACCACTTCTCCAAGGGAAGTTAATTAAAACAACAATTAATCCGCACAAAAATCCACCCCCAAAGCTCGAGAACTCTCAAAGTTAGAAGACTGAGGCGCCGCTGCTGATGGTGAACATCTGCCGGTCGCTGGGGCTCACGGGTAGGCGGCGGGTACGAAAGGGAAGCAGCCAAGGTCCGGCCGGAGGGTCGGACGCTGGCCACCCTCTGCGAGTGTACGCGCTTCCGACGCCGGTGAAGACTGGCTTGGAGGCAGCCAGGTAAGCAGGTAGGTGTGGGCAAGTGTACGAGCACACAGAGAAGGCGGATTAAAGCTCAAGCCCGTTCACCCACCGCTCCCCCTTCCCCGGCGGGTGTTCTCACGCACCGCCCGGCGGCCACTTACCGGGGAAAGCCTGAGCGCTCGACGGTCCCCCTCTTTGGAGTAGGCTCCCCCAATTCCTAGTAAGCCCGAGTGGCTCCCCTTGCCTCCCAGCCTTCAAGCCTCGAAAAGAATTCGCCGCCCTCTCCTCTCCCAGGCGGGCGCAGAACACCCCCGGGAGAGAGAAGTGGAGGGGACAGGGGAAAGCGGGGTGTCGCGGAGGGCAGGTGCCACCGGGCGCGCAGTAGGCAGCGTACGTACCCAGCACGAAGAGGGCGAGCTGTCCAGCCGAGGTAACCATTTTACGGGCAGCGGGCGGCAGGCACTCCAGCCTCCTGCCCTACCTGAGGTGCCCAAGTGGCGAAGCGGCGCCGCGGTGCGGGGGAAAAAGGCGCCGGCTAGGCAGGGCCAGCCCCCGGCGCGGGCGGGCGGAGGGAGGACCGCGCGCCTC
>NW_020174420.1:2115161-2143124 GCF_003031525.2 Neophocaena asiaeorientalis asiaeorientalis | reverse complement strand
CGGCGCGGCGCGGCGCTACCCGGGAATCTCCGAAGTCCGCGGCGCGGGCCGGGCACCCAGGCCGAGGGAAAGGCAGGAAGCGCCTGATTTCAGACACCACCCTCAGACTAACAGCTCAGTGCGGAGCCCGAGCGGCCGGGCGCAGTGGCCGCTTCTAGGTTCCAGGCAGGGGAGCGGAGCGGCCCTGGCGTCTGTCACTTGCGCCAACGGCAGCTGCCGGGGGCTCTCCCGGGCAAGGCGCTGAGACTCGACCCGGAACGGGACCTGCGAGCTTCACCTGCCCCTGTCAAGACTTGGCCCAAGGAAAGTGCTCCCCAGAATCGAGCGAAGAATTTGTTCAACCAGATTTCCCACCTGCGCCCCCATCCGAGAGAACGCTGGATTTTCGGGACGCCTGCCGCGGGAGCACAGCCACCCCACGTTCTCAGGCGGCACGTTGTTAAGATCAGCGTGCTTTCGTGCATCTGGTCTGATGCTGACAACGAAGATGGGTCTTTGCTGTGGGGCACCTGGTTATCTATCACCACCAGTACCCCCAGACCACTCCACCCCATCCCGCCACAGGCCGTTGAGGCCGAGAACAAGGTAGCATGCAGCCATATGTCCCTGAGAGAGGATGTGTATGGGCAGGAGCTACCTGAGTGGTTCTTTCAAGGATTTGTAGCCTTGAGCTGGCCCCTGGTGCTGGAATTTGGGGAAGTAGAGGGGACAGAGGGAAGACATTCTGGGCAGAGAATGGAAGAATTATAGGTTCCCTAGGGACCATCCATAGGGGACAGTGTGCCCTTGAGAGGCTGTGACTGGTGTATTCTCCAGATACCCCGAGCTCAAGGATTAAGTCTTCTCCTGGTCTCTCTAGCCTACCTGCTCAGGGTAGACCCACTCTCCTTGAAGGGACAGGGAGCAAAATCTCTTTCTGTTTCCTTGGCGCAATGCTCAGACTCTCAGAGTTGATGTTTGTTTATTTCATAGGAGCTGAGTTTCAAAAAGGAAGCACCAGGCCATTGGCCTCAACATTTGAGCAGGAAACACCGTGTAGAAAGGGATTTTGAAAACAGTGTAAATTTACTCTGAGAAACCATTCTTTGCAATACATTTGTCAGAGGATAGTTTGCTGCTCTTTCAACCGTTAATGATTGGTGGTGAGGGTTTCATGATAAGTCCTTGTGTACATCTTTTCCTAAGTCCACACGTATGCATGTACAGAGCATACACACACTCTCTTTAGTGAGTGGTCCCTGACTCCCTTCAGCATCTGTGTCTTCATCCTTCAGACTGGTCTTGACCTGTTCCAGTGGCTCTTCTGTCTCCTTCCTCTAGACTAGCCTGCCTTGTCTATAGGAGGAAAGAAATCAGGAGTTCTGCACACCCTTCTCCTATTCTCCAGGACCCCCAACTAGGAGTGGAGAATTGACCTGTCAGCTTGTTTCCTGCTGGGACACACACATCAAGTTCACTGTGGCTGAGGGCTGACTGTCCAAACTGGCAAGAGTCAGGTTCAGCAGTTTCCCCTCCTCTGCCCTCTGCCTGCACACAAAGTCTTGGGTGGAGGGAAGTAGCAGCAGAATCAAGACAACGAGCTTGTCCCCTTCAGCGTTGTAAAATCTTTGTAATCAGAATATAATTTGATATCTTGCAGGCTAAAGAGTACTCACATCAAAGGACATTCTGATGCTTGGAAATCATTAATTCTTCCCTCAAATTGTCAATAGCCAGTCCACATCTGTAGTTTTATCAACCATCCAAATCATTCAAGTCAAAGAGACAATCAGGCGTTGAAGTTTTTTTCTAAACATCTACAACATTTTTTTGTAAACTGAAAAATAATTTTTGGACATTTATAGAACTAGGAGGAAACCCAATATCCTAAAATGTTAACACTCTGGCATCTTGTACATCTGATTTAATCCTCACAACAACCCCATGAGGTAGATTCCATCCTCCTTTTATATGAAAACAATCAAGACCTAGAGAATTTAGTAACTTACCCAGAGAAACAAAGCCTGCGATTGGCAGAGCCCGATTTTGAAAGCAAAATGAGCCGGTTCCAAAGCCTCTGTATTGGCTTCTATACCATGCTGCCTCAGTTCCCATGGTTTTAATAAGGATAATACTGAACTCACTGGGTTGACGTGAGGACTAAATGGAAGAATTTATTTGTATGCTTAGCACATTATTTAATATCAACAAATATAACATTGCTTAAAGAAAAACTCTCTCAGTGGACATAACTTTCCCACTCTCAATTTCCTACCAGTGTCTTTTTTTTTTTTTAATCATTTCCATATCAGTTCTTTGCTTGTGCATGTGTACACCTTCCTACAGGGGATAGTTTCACAGGTAAGTCAGGAGCTATGAATTTGTTTCTCAGCCTGTGGTATAAGAAGAATGAGAAAAAAAATGACAGAATGCGATTTAGAGGGAAGAAATCATTTTTCCTAGAGGAAGCTGTGATGTTTTTGTATTTTAGCGGTATGGAATAATGGCACCCCAAGCTGAGTGAAATTCCAGCTGTAGCCCCCGGATGCTGCATAGAGAACGCCGCTGCGTTCCTTTACCTACAGGCACAGTAGCTGTCTCGTGTGGCCACTGAAAGTCCTGTTTCTGTGTGTGTGGAGACTGACCAGCGTGTGGCCTTCCTCCTAAGAATATGCCTGGGCTACTGCTGCACATGCTTGATTCAGCTGGCCTTGAGCTCAAGGATAATACCTTCTGTAAAGCCAAGCACAGCCTTTTCTCCCCGTGCAAACAGGAGAACTACTCTATCTTCTGCTCAGAGGCCAGCAAAGTCCCACAGTCAGTTTCCCCTTTCCTTTCTTCTCCATGCTTATTACAGAGTGTATGTTTAAAGAGTCTCCTTCTTCACTGTAATCAGCCGCCCCCTCCTTCCTGATTCATTTGTGGAAGTGATTGTGGGACCACTAGCATCAGAGTCTTCCCTGAATGATTCAGGCCAGCAGAACTCGCTGTTTAGATGGGCAATTAACCCAGATATGAGTGAGTAAACAGCCCAGACATTCTTAGGGAGGAAGCACTGCCATGGGCCACTGCATTGAAGGAATTACAATTCCTGCAGACAAGCCTTGGAGGGCAGTGAGCAGAGAAGGCTTCTGGTGGCTGCAGGACCTTCCTCGGTGGCAGCAGTAGACAGGGGGACTCAGAGGAAAAACAGGAAAGGGTGCCTGACTCAGTAGGATGTCAAAGGTCAGATGTCATCTGTGTATGAGAGAGAGAGAGCTTTTGTTTGTTTGTTTGTTTTTTGAGGTACGTGGGCCTCTTGCTGTTGTGGCCTCTCCTGTTGCGGAGCACAGGCTCCGGACGCACAGGCTCAGCGGCTATGGCTCACGGGCCCAGCCGCTCTGCCGTATGTGGGATCTTCCCGGACCGGGGCACGAACCCGTGTCCCCTGCACCGGCAGGCGGACTCTCAACCACTGCGCCACCAGGGAAGCCCGAGAGAGAGGTTTTATAAAGGACTCTGGAGAACTGTGTTCAGGCAGAGTGAGGTTTTAATGTGTTAAGGGATTTAGGAAAAGAAATCTAATCCAAAGTAAGGTATTGTTCGAGTATCAGCCCCCTGCAAAGCCTCAGCTATTAGTGTATTCCTTATCTCTAGCCAAAAGAAAAAGTAGGAAACCTTATGCGGAGTCCACTTTTACAGTTTTCATCACCAGCATAATGGGCGAGGTAAGAAGCCATCAGAGGCGTTTGCTTTGTCCTCAGCTACCTAGGTGGTTTTCATGCCAGTATTGTCGGAAGACTGGTCTGACCTTCTGCTGACATCTTCCATCTATCTCCCAGCTCTCAGGTCTACCTTGGGAATGCACATTCAAGTTGTGTAATTCAGCTTGAATCCTTCCTTCACAAGGGATATTGCAGGATGGCTCAAAAGCCCAGTATTGAAGTCTGGAGGTTGATGGTTCCACAGGTGGTCCAAGTGGCTCCAAGATGTCAAGGTATTAGTCAGAGTCTCTAAGACTCAGAGTTACCAGGCGGCTGCTACAACTAAAATCCTTATCTTCTCATATAGCTCGTGAACTGCCTAGTTGACCAGCATGCAGGAGAGGTACCCAGAGGATTCAGCACAGCTGATGCCAAACCATTCCATTAAGCACACTTGCTATGCATTCAATTCTGTCCTTGCTGCTGTCCCCCCACCTCCTGCATCCTCAGCCGTACAGCCAGAGCTTTCTGAAGACTGGGAAGATTGCCCTCCAAATTCTCAGGAGTGCCGGGGTAAAGTCCTAAATCAAATGCCTAGCTATCCTTACGCAGGTGAAACTAATGGTATTGATGGGAAAGAGTAGTGATGATCAAGAGAAGCAAAAGAGAGACAGGAAAAAATATATAAAGAATTGAGGAAGGAAAAATCAAAGAAAGAGAGCTGCAAAACAGACTTAAATATTTTTTAGTGATGGGTCAATCTGCCTGATAAACTCAAAAAAGTCTCCCCAAACTTAGAGGAAAAGGAAAAAGATTATGAGAGATAAGATATGAGACAGAGGGACTTCCCTGGTGGTCCAGTGGTTAAGAAGCCACCTTCCAATGCAGGGGACATGGGTTCTATCCCTGGTCGGGCAACTAAGATCCCACATACCACGGGGCAACTAAGCCTGCACACCCCAACTACTGAGCTGGTGCACCCTAGAGCCATGCGCCACAACTAGAGAGAAACCCACACGCTGCAACTAGAGAAGACCACGTGCCGCAGCTAAGACTGGACGCAGCCAAATAAATAAATATTTTTTTAAATATATGAGACAGAGAAGGACAAAGCCAGGATATCCAAAATATTTTTAACAGAGAGCCAAAAAGGGAGCATATTGCTGATAGAGGAGAAACTGTTCTTGTGTCCCAAGACAGGAGGGGTCCTCAATAAGGGGAGGGGGATATACATCCCACAGATCTATAAGGGGGAGGGGATTTTGAGATAATAAAAAATGCAAGGACAGACTTCTATTCTGTGACATACATTTAAACCATCACATTGAACGTCTCCTGCCTCTCTTTCAAACTCCCATCGCAACAGGCAAAGGAAAATAATGACGGGGGAAATCTGCCATTGTTCAAAACTGAAAAAGGATTCCACCCACATAACATAAGACGACGCAGATGAGACCAGTTTGAGAGAAGGCTTTGACAGCCCTCAATTTACCTCACAGAAAAGAAAGGTATCTCTAGGGAGCCACCCCCATCAGAACCCAGCAATGCTCCTGAGGTTGGTTGTAACAAAGGCTGTAGGCAGAAATGAGCCACAGAAAAGGCAGGAGGGGCAAATCTCCATCCTCTTGAAGAATCCAGGGAGTGTCCAGGTACCGGGGTGCACACAGGGCAGGGACCCCTTGGCGGGGGCGCTCACATTTGATGCCTGGCACAGAGAGCACATTGCCGAGGGGGCCGTGGTGAGGGCAGCCGCACTGGATCCCAGCTAGCGTTATGTGGTTACACGTGCAGGGGAAAGAAACTCTTCAACGTGCAGGTTAAATGCAGGGGCTCTTTCGGGAGTCTCCCACAGACACCTGGCTCTTTTTTCTTTCATCCATTCATTCCACACATGTCCATGACAAGCCTGTTATGTTCCAGGCACTAGGGATTCAACAATGGACAAGTAAAGTGCTCTCTTCTTTGTGAAGCCAAACAGGCAGAAGAATCAGGTAACCTCTGAAGGAAACACATCATCTTCATGTTTGCTGCATAAATGCCAAAACCAACAAAGCAATATGTATGGAAAATGCATTTTGGGGGGGAAATGATTGTAACACAAAATTCTGTTTCTTACCAAGCTATTTCAGACAAGCAGCTATAAAAAATGTAAATCATTCATGTACCACCCCAATGGAAAAATAAATAAATAAAAAGACTCCACCGAAAATATTCCAGCCAAGCAAATAAACTCAGTAATGTAAAAGAAATAGTGTAACGGAAATGGCAGCGAATGATAAAGCAGTAACACTGTCGAGCCTTACTCCCGATTTTTAATATATTGTGGCACTCACTGTTGGATGCCAATAGAATGGACATTTTCCTTTTCTTCCTGCTAACAGAATCCCAGTTTTGTGTGATTGACAGCTTGCGCTGACCCAGGGGATGAAGCAAGAGGATTCCTTGCCCATTGTTGATGATTGGCTTAGGGCTGGACATGTGACTAAGTTCTGGCCAATAAAATGTCAGGAAAGTCTCCTGTTAGGCTTCTTGGGTAGAAATTTGCTGCTGCTGCTTCTTTTTCCTTTTAATTGAAGTATAGTTGATTTATAATATTATATTAGTTTCAGGTGTACAGCATAGTGATTCAGTATTTTTGCAGATTATACTCCATTATAGGTTATTACAGGATAAAGGCTATAATTCCCTGTGCTATACAGTATATCCTTGTTGCTTATCTATTTTATACATAGTAGTTTGTATTTGTTAATCTCATACCACTAATTTGTCCCTCCCCCTTCCCTCTCCCCTTTGGTAACCACGTTTGTTTCTGTATCTGTGAATCTATTTCTGTTTTGCGTATACGTTCATTTGTATTTTTTCAAGATTCCACATATAAGTGATATCACACAGTATTTGTCTTTCTCTGACTTTTTTCACTAAGTATAATATTCTCTAGGTCCATCCATGTTGCTGCAAACAGAATTTCGTTCTTTTTATAGATGAATAATATTACATATTGTGTGTGTGTGTGTGTATACCACATCTTGTATACACACATACACCCCACATCTTCTTAACCCAATTTGAACATTGGAGTGCAGATTATCTTTTCAAAGTAGTGTTTTAGTTTTTTTGCAGATATATACCCAGGAGTGAAATTGCTGGATCATTTTAGTTTTTTGAGAACCTCCATACTGTTTTTCATAATGGCTGCACAAATTTACATTTCAACCAACAGAGTACAAGGATAGCCATATGAGAGTTCCCTTGTATGTTATTTGTTGTAGCTTTCAGACTTAGTAGCGTCTGAAGTCTGGGAGGTATAACCTCTAGACTTTGCTCTTTTTGTCAAGATTTCTTGGGCAATTTGGGGCCTTTTGTGGTTCCATATGAGTTTTAAGATTATTTGTTCTAGTTCTGTGAAAAATGTCATGGATATTTTGATAGGGATTGCATTAAATCTGTAGATCGCTTTGGGTAGTATGGCCATTTTAACAATATTAATTCTTCTAATCCGAGAACATGGGATATCTTTCCATTTCTTTGTATCATCTTCAATTTCCTTCATCAGTGTTGTATAGTTTTCAGAGTATAGGTCTTTCACCTCCTTGGTTAAGTTTATTAGGAGTTTTCTTTTTGAAGCCAGGCAATGAGGTAACCTGACCTTTCTTCCTGTCTTGAAGATGGTTGTCTAAGGATGAAGTATCTGGAGTGTGACATCCATCCTGTGACCATGAGGAAAAGGCCAAGAGAATCTGAGAGCACCTTGGCATTTTAGAGCTGCTGAACGAAACGTAGACCTGCTAAACCAACCATAGACCTGCTTCCATTCACTCTCCTTTCTATGTGGTGTAATTAAATGTCCTTAATGTCTGAGCCACTGTTAGGTGAAGCTGAAGGTATGGTTGGAAATTTAATAAAACTATTGAAGATAATTCTTGAAAGAAAACATATATACATGGATTAGTAGTCAGGATTAAATCATAGTAATAATCTAAATCTAAAGGCCCAGATTATTGTTATAGAAACTGGAGGGACAGGGTGGCATAGAAGGGAAAATTAAAATGTGCTTATTTTGTTATCACTCACTGAAGAGAATTAATAACTACTATAAAATTATTTTCTTTGATAGATATATAAATTCATTCAAAGATTTAAAGGTCACTAGTAATAGAATAAAAATACAACATTTAACATCCAAATTTCTAGAGGAAAAAAGGGAGCAGAGAGAGATATATTGAGTTAGCAGGAAAAGGGAATGAGGAAAAAGTCCAAGAAATGTAAAAAATGATACATATGATCAGATGGTAGAAGTAAGCACAAATGTATCTGTATTCCAATTAAACATGAATAGTTTTAATTCCCCTTTTAAAATACAAAATCCAACTAGAGGCTTTTTTTTTTTTCAACTAGAGGCTTTTAAAAAACTCACCTGTCAGTGATATAAAATCAAAAACTGTAAATGCAAACCAAAAGGAATGTGGTAGGGTAACATAATTATGAGAAAACTAAAATTTGTAGCACAAAAATGAATTCATATATAAACAAGATTATTTTGGTCAAAACTATTAGAAATGCAAGGAGAACTACAAGAACAAATTTTCATCCTTTTGTGTGCTAGACTCTCACATCAATGGTCCCCAATGACGCTTACTTCCCCGATACCCATGCTCTTGGATTGCCTCCTCCCACACTGAGTCTGGGTTTGACCATGTGTCTTTCTTAGTTCAATGGGACTTCAGTTAATGGGAAGATACAAGCAGAGACTTGAAAAACTCCTGTGCATTAGAGCTTGCTGTCTTAGAATGGTTCCACCACCATGTGCAGAAGCTCAATCTGGTCTACTGGAGGATGACAGGCCATGTGGAGCAGAGACAAGCCACCAGTCCTGAACACAGCCCCTGTCTGATCCACCAGTTGAATTCAGCTGTAAGAGTGAACCCAGCCCACTCAGAATCCTGAGAAATAATAAAATGTCACTGTTTTAAACCACTAAATTTTGGGGTGGTTTGTTATGCAACAATAGATAAGGGATACCCTTTTTGAAACTGGAGCATCTCTGTGGCACCTCAAAAGGAAAATAAAAACTTAGTAAATTTACAATGAATTTGGATAATTTATCTAATGTAATTAATTTAATATGTACAAATTAAGATTTTGTATTCTACAAATATACATACATTCCTTTCAAAAATCCTTAAAGATTTTTAAGAAATGAACATTTGCTGACCTTCAAATGAAACCTTAAATTCCAGGAAGAAAAAACATCTTTCTTAGGCTACAGTCATTAACTATAATTCAATTAGATTAGAATTTAATAACAAAGGACAACTTAAACATACAATAAAAACATTTTTTCCTAAATTACTATTGGATCTAAGAGAAAATTAAAATTATACTTCAAAATAGTGATGAGAACAAAGTCAAAATATTTGGGATTCGGCTAAAGCTGAAATTTGTAGCCACAGATTTTCTTTTATTATTAAAAAATAATTAAACTAAATGAAGTAACAACTTTACTGAAATAGAAATTAAAAAATAAAATAAATCTAAGGAAAGCCAAAATGTGGGGTCACAATTAAAGCAAAAATTAGTGAATTAGAAAAGGCAAAAATCAAGGAGTTCCCTGGCGGTCCAGTGGTTAGGACTTGATGCTTTCACTGCTGTTGCCCGGGTTCAATCCCTGGTCGGGGAACTATGATCCACCTGGCGCAGCCAAAAAAAAAAAAAAAGGCAAAAATCAAGGAGTTCCCTGGCGGTCCAGTGGTTAGGACTTGATGCTTTCACTGCTGTTGCCCGGGTTCAATCCCTGGTCGGGGAACTATGATCCACCTGGCGCAGCCAAAAAAAAAAAAAAAGGCAAAAATCAGAATAAATGAAAGAGCATCTTTGAAAAGAATAATAAAAGCATGGCAAGATTAATCATGAGTGAAGAGAAAATACAAAATTTATAGTGTTGGGAATGAGATGTGAAATAGAACATATGTAGAAAAGTTTTTTAATTATAAGAAAATAGTAATGTATAACTCAATGAATTTGAATAATTTCATTAAAATAAATAAATTTTTTAGGAAAAATATAATTGCCATATCAACTCAAGAAGAAGTAGAAACTAGAAACAACTAATAATCAGAAGAGAAATGGAAAAGTTTTTTAAAAAATTACTCCATAAAAGATGCCGTTTCCACAGAATTATAAAGTATATTTCTTTTAGCCTTCAAGGAATTTAATGTCTTTGCTGTTTAAGTAAGTGTTCCAGAACATAAAAGAGGCTGGAAAGTGTCACAGTTCAGTTTTTCAAACTAAAGCAACCCTGATATACCAAACTAACAGAAGTAGCAAAAACAAACAAAAAAGAAAAAAAAAGCTGTAACGACCAATCTGACTTAAGAGGAAAGATGAAAAAAAAGTAAATAAAATGCTAGCAAATCAAATCCAAAATGTCATTAAAAACAATATATTAGGACCAAGTAGAGTTTGTTCTGGTAATTCAGGTAATATTTTATTAATAAATAATTACATTTAAAAATTGACATATAATTGACATTATATTAGTTGCTGGTGTACAACATAATGATCAGATATTTGCATATATTTTGAATTATCACCTCAACAAATCTAGTTAACATCCATTCTACACATAGTTACAAATTTTTTTTTTACATTTTAGCATCAAAGATAAAATGTAATTATCTCTATAGTTACAGGAAAAATATCTTAGATATAGACTACCTCATTGACATTAGGAATACCTACATCAAATCAGCATGTGTAAAATTCTTCATATGAAAACATTAGAGGCAGGAACCAAACAAGGATGCTAATCTAACCACTATTCTATAACATTCTCCATACAATTTGATTTGGTGAAGAATCTTAAGGTTTTTGATACCCATTAACTTTATCCATTCTTTCCCTACTGATCTGAAATAATACCTTTATCATACCACAGATCTGTTATATTCTTGATCCTGCCCATCCCCCAAGCTTTGTATTCTGTATTAATAATTTGTCTATCTCTGCTCTCCAATTTACACTGCTTTGCACTATTTTAACTTCATAATATGTTCTTATGGATATTTTAAATCATACACACACACACAAACACACACACACACACACACAGGATTACCCAAATTGCCCTACAGAAATGTTTAACCAATTCACGTTCCTACCAGCTGTGTGGTAGATGGTCTCCTACACTGGGAATTTTCCCCCAAGCCAAGTTAATATAAGTCATTGGTTTTTGGAGTCACATATATCTTGGAGAATCTGGTGAAAACTATGAACTATCTTCCCTGCTGCCCCCGTATAGCTAAGTCTTTATCTATGTCCTTATCTTTATCTATATTTGTGTACCAAATTGTGCATATGATTACATGCATTTATAGACTCTCTGAAGTTTATGCATGGGCCCCAGGTTAACAACTGAAATAAATATTCATCTGTATTTATTCCACCACCTTTTACAATTAATTCTTTAATCCAATTGACATTTTTTTGGGTGATGATTTACAATACATCCCTAAGCAATGTACAGTATGATCGAAATGTTGCTCCTCCCCCCATAAATATGTTACTATACATGCATCAGGAAACAGATAAAGGCTATAGATACACCAAAATGGTTAGCACTTATGTCTGGGTATTTAAGTTGAGTGATTCTTTGTCTATTCTTCTCTCTTCGTCTTCTGATTTAAATATTCCACAATGAATTTGTTTCACTTTTGCAATAAGAAACAAACTGCTTTCTCTCAGCAAGAAAAGCATTGAGCACAGTTGCACGGGTTTCAGTGTCCCCGAGGGTGAGCGATGAGAGGGTTTCTCTTTTTTCATTGAGGTAGAGATGATCACGGGGGTCGGGGAGAGATGAAGCTTGAACACCAACTGTGTGCACTGCTGCACAGCATGGGGGAATCGGGGCCCGTACCACTGGCCCAGACACAGGGCCTCAGTGTGCACTGGGGCCTGTGATGGGCAGACACTGTGCTCCTGGAACAAGGGCCCTGTGTCTACCACCATCCAACACAAAGGACAGAGGTCCCCTGTTTACTTTGGATTCGAAACGTTCAAATGAGGGAGAGCAGAAACATTTGAGTTTTCCCTCTTTTCAGTTTCTTACAAAAAAACAAATTGTAGTGAGTCGGGGATTTTTTGGCATCTTCCCTGAATAAAAATCAAGCAGACTAGATTGCTGAGGGAGTCTTAAAGAGCTTCCCTTGTTTGTTATTTGTTTTAGATTTATGGCTTAAAGGCTGAGAAGTAGCAGTGACTGACTAGGCCCCGAATTGTCCATTCATTTCCCAGGAAATGGGGGCATACTCAGTGCCTCGGTCAGCTGGAAAAAATGACCTCTGACCTTTGGCAATAAGCTCATTCTAGGCTGGAAGCACCCATGTCTTCATGGCCGTGCCTCGTCCTCCCTCCCTTCCACCCAACCTCTCACACGCTGGAACACTCTTTTCCTTTAAGGTACTCATTCAAACCCCCACCTGTTAGAAAATCAGACCTATAAAAGGATAGAAGTTTTATCATACAAAGGAGTCTTTATTTTATTTTTTTTGCCGTTGCGGAGCACAGGCTCCGGACGCGCAGGCTCAGCGGCCAAGGCTCACGGGCCCATGCCACGGCATGTGGGATCTTCCCGGACCGGGGCACGAACCTGTGTTCCCTGCATCGGCAGGCGGACTCTCAACCACTGTGCCACCAAGGAAGCCCCATACAAAGGAGTCTTTATATCATAAAAGTCAAGGTGGTTCTACAGGGAAAGACCGTGCCTGGGACTATGTGGAACGGGCTCTCAAGTTTCTGAGTTCAAATCCTAGCTCTGGCACTAATGACCCAAGGACAACTTTCTGAACCTTTCCAGTTGGCAATTTTCTTACCTATAAAGTGGGGCTAGTCATAACACTCAGCACACAGAGTCAATAAGGAAGACTAAATGAGATGACGTGTGTTAAGGGTGTAATCAGAGCCGGATGCATGGAAGCCATTCAGTGCATGGTGGATGTCACTGCTGTGACTCGCAACTGTTGTCACCTCATGGGGATAGGCAGGTGCAATGTCTGCCCAATTTGGGAAGATGAGGCTAAAATGGTACAACCGCAGGACTGACAAAGCACAGTTTGCAGCGACAGTGACTTTCTGTGTGATGCTGGCTTGTTCTCGAGCATAATATCAGTACTAGTGAAGGGGGTGGACACAGAAACCTTGGGGAGGGGCTTTTACATTTCATGTCTGACCTGCCCTCAGAGTCTGATGTGCTCTTCTAGCAGTGAGAGATTGAGAACGGCCACCTGTGATGAGAGATGTCCCCAGCAGGGGTGTGGTGTGCAGATGGATGGTATGGAAAGGAGAAAGGTGAGACCACTAATTTATATCCATGTTATCATCCTCCGGCCTGTTAAATCCAACCTGTTACTAGCATCATCAGGGGCAGATATCTGAACTGACATGTACTTGGCACATTTTTGATCCTAAGGATTCTTCAGTCAGATCTTCTAGGGATGCTATTCCAAGTTGAATCTCTGGGGTTCTGGCACAAAGCAGTGGAATAGCTGTCCAGTAAGGCAGGGCATGCCCACTTCTTTCTCTCTGCTCACTTTTATTGACCACCAGCAGGAACATGGGAAAAAAAAGTAAACCAACAGATCTGAAGCTACAACTAAGATCACACAAAGAAAATTCCTAAAACTTAAGCCATTCCTTCACAACAAGCATTTCTTCCTAAAACAGATAGATGAGCCATTTCTAGGCTCTGAGAAATAATCAGAAAACCAGTCAGTAATAACTTACTTTGGGGTCTGCGCTTCAAGTGACAAGAGCAGTTTCTTTGGCTCTATTTCAGCTTGCCCTCCTTGCTGCCTCCCGGGACCACTTACCCTGCCTTGCTCTCCGGTCAGCTTTTCCTGTTCTTTTCCTTACTCTGCCCATCTCTCACTTTTTCCTTCTCTTTACCAGCAGTATAAGATCCTGAACATTCAAATGACTTTTTAAAATTATTTTACTGAAGTATAGTTGATGTACAATGTTGTGTTCATTTCTTAATCCATCCCTCCCCCACCTCCCCTCCCCCTTGGCAACCAGTCTGTTCTCTATGTCTGTGAGTCTGTTTCTGTTTCATTAAATTCATTTGTGTCATATTTTAGAAAAATATGTAAGTGATATCATATGGTATCAAATGATTTTTTTTTAATTTTAATGAGTGAGAATTTATACTTTACCCTTAGTTTTAAGAGTGTGTTGACCTTTTATCTTTTTTTAATTAAAAAACCCTGAGTTTAGTGGCCTTTATTCAGTGAGTCACGATTCACTTAATTTTTTGCCCTTTTAGTATGTATATAATTCTAAATTAACAACAGCAACAAAAATCCTTTGACTTCTATCCTGGTCTGAAAGATACTTGATGTTGTCATTTTATTTCTTACTCTTGTATGACTGGACCTCTGGTATTTTTTAATTAATTTTTTCCTGTGAGCAATCGTATAAGCCTTCAGGTGCACGTTTGCAGATATAGCAATAAACAGTTCAGCATAATCTGGTTGCTGCCCACAACCCAGCCTTTGCCTATGCCTGAAATGGCACCCCAGATCTAAGAGCAGATGTGTCTGCCCACAGTATCTCTCGCCTGGTCCTTTTCGTACATATCACTAGAGATCTGGCCTGCCAGTTCTCATGGGTCTCCGGATGCCAGACAGGGATATGCCAGTTGACCTGCTTCTCCAGTTGGGCAAGACCTTGGAATTCCCCCAGACTGGACCTCCAGGTGAGGCAGGTTCTATGATATTGTGGTTGGATCACACTGAGTAAGATAACCAGCAATTCCTTCTCATGGCACAACTTACAAAGAGCTTCTGATTAATTATCTCATGTGATCCTTATATCAGCCATGTGCGATGAAGCTACCAATGTATCCCCATTTTACAAATGTGTAAGCTGAGGCTCAGAGAAATTAAATGATTCTTCTGGGGTCACACAGCCAGGAAACGTCAGAGCAAGAATCTGAACTCTGGCCTGCGAACTTCAAATCCAGGGCCTGGCACAGAGTGGGCTCAGTAAACACTCATCCCCCTCATTATACCTGCCACAAGCTAAACAAAGGTCATTGCTTCTCTCTTGCAGGGTCATCTCTCCGAGAAAGGACATTATCACCACCAGGACCCTTGGCAAAGAGGCACTGAAGACACAGTCCTGCCGTGATGGTAACTATTCAGATCTCAGAGCTCTCTTGGACTCTTTGGATTCTCCCTGACAGCTCAGCTGATGAGATCGCTGTTTTATGTACTAGCTGCATCAAAAGAAAGGAATTCCCCCTACCATTTCTCTCAGAAAATAACAGTCAGTAGTCATTGTTACAATATAATAGAAATGTTAACAACCGGATTCACGGAAGAACTAAGTGACCCTGGTGAATCGCCTCTGACTCTGTCCTGCCCACCTTCCACTCCATCCTGTCTGTAGTTTCCTGGGTGCTGGTGGGGGTAAGCTATACAGCAGTTTCTGACAATAACCAAGAAGGCTTTTTCCTTTTAAATAACAATAGAATTGGCATAATTGAAAGTGAGGATAGAACTTGGAGCCAAGTCAGAGAAGACAGATTGTATGTAGAAGGGCTGTTGAAAATATAAAAGTTGGCTGCATTGTTCTTGGGGTCTCAAACTTGGGAAGGTTAAATACCATCATTTTCTCATTTGTTCTGCATTTTGATTCTGAAAAGAGAGCTTGCTTCGCCCCTTTCTTTTTAAAACTTGTGAAAAAAAAAAGAGAGAGAGAATGATTGAAAACATTACAGCTGAAAGAAGCTACAAAGGCTCTAGATAGTGAACCCAGTGACTAAGAGAATGAGGAATGATGAGTATGCCTCCCTTTGGGAGGGGTTCTCCCTGTGCAGATCTTCACATACAGGAATCTTAACACCAAACGTGTTCTTACATGTGTGGTGGTGGTGAACAATTTGAAAGAAATCAAAATTAGAACAAAGGAGAGTCTGGTACATATTTAATGATTTACCTCTATAGATCATTCTACACAACCTAAAATTTGGGAGACATATCCAAATTCCCTGGCTCTTACAGAATTCAGCTGGGAAGTAAGAACCAATACCTGTTCCTCTGGGAATGTCTCCAAAAGTCCCAAGAAGGTAAGAAATATCTAAATGTGAGATTTAGTTGAAGTAGCCCTACTCACCAAGCTATACTCACAATCAAAATGTCATCCTTCTAATTCTAGTAATAAACTTCTCTCCCTTACTAACATTCTCAGGAAACACACACACACACACGCACACACACAAAACCTTCCACACCACCAAGACGAAAACTTTCCTAGTTCACTCCTACTCTCCTTCACGGCTCAGCTTAAATATCACTTCTTCCAGGCAGCCTCCTCTGATTCCTCAGATGCGGTCAGGGCCACCCATGAAGTCTGATAGTATCCTGCAGGCTTCTCAAGGGCACTCATAGCATCTCCTTTGTTCCCATCTCAGGGTGTTTTGTCTGACCTCAAAATGCAGATATGGATGCCCTTCCACCCCACCCCACCCCTCACTAGGTTCTCTTGGGCTTACAAGGATCTTGGGATGTTAAGTGGAAGGACCCCCAGAAGGATGTAAAGACCATGGGCCTCCTGGGTGCGAGTGGGTGGCAGGGTGAGCGTTGGAACCATGAGGGATCAGGGCTGGAGGAGAAGGTTGCTGATTCTGTGAGCCTGACCACACAGCACTATCTTCTCTGGAGTGGCAAGGCTTCTAGTAGATCACTGCTAAGGTGCCTATGGAATCCAGGCACTAAGTCTGTACACTTGAACCCTTGGTGGCGGCTCTCATTGGTCAAGCTTGGATAGAGAGAATGGAGCCTCCAGAAGAATGGGCTACCACTGCAGGGCAACATGGGCCAGGATAAGAGTCAGCCAAAGTGGGAGCCACCAAGCTTGAGGAATGGTCCCTATGCTATTTTCCTGCATGACATCAGCCCAAGGGTAACAGGGGTCACCAGGGTGAACTTCATCAACCTGGGCAATCTCTCCAGAGAGATTTAATTTGACTTAGGAGAAGTAAAAGATCTCTTCCTTCATCTAAATTCATAACTATTATACCCATACCACAATTATACTACATGAGGACTTCCGGCATTGTTGGTTTTTGTCTATCTTTCCCCATTAGAAGTTTATGTACCTAGTGCAGTCTAGAACATAGTCGATTCTCAATAAATATTTATTCAATGAATGAGTGAATTAATCTTTGAAAATTCTTTAAATCTTTCAATAAGCCCCAACCCCTCTTTTGGAAACTTTTACCAAAATGAAATTGTAAAACTATCACCATCCAATATGTTTTTGAGAAATCTATGTTAACGCTGCAAGTTTGAGATCACAATTTTTGAAAAACAATTTTTTTTTTAAGGTAAGAATGAAGTTAAGAATAACTTTCACCAGGAGTGGGCCTCATGCCCCTGTGGATGACATACCTTAATTACGTGCTCACCCTCTACCTCTGGTGGATCCTACTGGACCACCCTGTTCTCTCGCATTTCTCCAACCTTAACTGCCTGATCAAAGGTTTTGAAAGAATAAACCCAGGAAGGAGACTTGAGAAATAAGCAGCTGAGACTGGAGTTTTCATTTTGCAGAGAACACATTGAGTCGGGGTTTCAACTGATGGGAAAGACAGTGGCCCAGTGGTTAGAAAATGTGACTTGTCGAGAGGGGTTGAGGGGAGGAGAGACAGGAAAGAGGGTCTCTTTGTGCTGAAGTCAGTACAGTAACATCTGATGCTTATACAGAAAAACAGGTCCTGTGTAAATAGCTCACTACCAGTGACAAAACAATAGCATTCTCTGAGGTCTGGCCTCTGCAGTGTATTTCTTTACACCATTCATGCACAACTCAAACCAGGCAGTCCTATTTCACAGATTGCTGACACTTCGCCTCTCTCCCTAGTGACAAATCTAAACACATATATAAAAAAATGCTAGCCACAAGGAAATGACTTCTGGTTTTAACACCATTTGACTAGAAGTGTGTGAGGCAGCCTCTCCCAACTTGTCTTATGTTACTCATGAAAACAAAGAAAATGACAAGAACTCAGAAGAACACTGGAAGTGTCAACCCAATCAATGGCTTGACCAGATTCTGGTAGGCATTTTCATTAATCATAAAGTGGGACACAGTGGACTGGTACAAACTTATCCAGGTTATGGCTCATGTAATTGAGCTCAGTGGGAAACCAGCTGCCCCTACTTTTTGTTACAGACACAGAGATCCAAGGTCTGTACCAACTAGAACACAAAGTGCTTACCCATATGCTATGGAAGTGCTGCTTTTTGAGGATGCTAGTAATACATCTATTTGGAGGTAGCACCTCCCAGGAAATAACTGGTCAGGAAATGTGTGTGTATGTGAGGGAGGGGGAGGAGGAAGGAATTTTGTGCTGTATTCTGGGAGGTGCAATATTTACAAGTTAAACACTAAAAGCGGGGTGGAGACAGGAAGATCCCTAATAGCAGTACACAATATCAGTTGCAGTTTTGCAGGTGACTCCATGGGTCAGAGGAATAGGGAACCGGGTGGAAGAATGTGCTATCTCAGTAGAATGAAGTAGGTGCATGCCTGCTAGAAACTAAAAATTGCTCTGGACACACTCTGCATGTCAAATTGTACTCCAGATCTGAAAAGGAGATGCTCATCACACAGTGGATTGGCAGTGTGGTCAAGGGCAACACAAGTATACCCACTAGATGCTGACGGCCAGCATCTAGTCTCGAGAGACTTGATCTTAGTTGGAGGTGAGGGAAAAAAAGAAAACAAATCCTGCTGTTTATACCTCAAAACTAGGCATGTATAAAAAATCCTACAGAACAAGGAAAAGCTTGGAGTAAAACTTTCATTGTTTGTAGATGACATGATTGTATATGTATAAAATTCACTAGAATGTATAAACAATTAGAGTTAATAAGTGACTTTAGCAAGGATGTAGAATACAAGGTCAATATAACTATCAGTTAATTTCTATGTACTGGCAATAAACAATTTAAAATGAAGTAAAAGTGCTATGTACAAGAGCATCAAAATCATCAAATACATAGATGGAAGTAGATACATAGATGGAAATAAATATGACAGAAGGTACATACAAGATCTATACATTGAAAACTATAAAATATTGAATAGAAAAAAATACTAAGACCAAAATAAATGGAGAAATATACCATGTTCATGGATCAAAACACGTAACATTGTTTAGATATCAATTTTCTCCAAAATGGAGTGTGTTCCCAATCCAAATCCCATGTGTTCTTCTATAATGTGACTTTGCTGCTGCCCCATCTGTATATGGAGTCTAATTTTCCTTTCTTTGAGTCTAGATTGGCTGCATGACTTCCTGGGCAGGTGATAAATGGCAATGCAACTTCAACCTGGTTTACTAGAATACTTATTTTTTGAGACTTCAGTTGCCATGGGGAGCCATGTTGTGAGGAAGCCCAAACTAGCCTATGTGGAGAGATGACATAGAGACGCCCCATAACTATATGAAGAGAAGACTATATGAATGCCTGGCCAGCCCCCAGCTACTTTAGTTCCCTGATATTCCAGCTCTAGCCATCATCCAACTACAATTGCATGAAACCCCAGAAACATGGAGTTAAGCCCTTTCTGCATTTCTGACCCACAGGAACCAAGGGAGATAATGAAATGATTGTTGTTCTTCTAAGTCACTACATTGTTTTAAAATTTTTTACTGAGGTCTGATTGACTTGTAAAAAGCTATAGATATTTAATGTACACAATTCGAGTTTGAGGATTAGTATATACCTATGAAACCATCCCAACATCAAGGCCATAAACATATTCACCACCTCTCAAAGTTTCCTCCCGCACCCTTTATTATTATCTTGTGTGTGTGTGTGTGTGTGTGTGTGTGTGTGTGTGTGTGTGGTAAGAACACTTAACATAGATCTACTCTTTTAGCAAATTTTAAGTATACAAAACTTAGCTATAGGCACAATGCCGTGCAGTAAATCTCCAGAACTTATTTATCTTGTGTTGACTGAAAAAAATGCACAATCTAAAAGTTGAGAATTATTTTTGTTTGGGGCATTACTGAGGACTTAAGTCCAGGATACAGCCTCTCATATAGCTCTGAGGGACTGTTCTGAAGAGGTAAGGAAGGAGACAGGATATATTGGAGCTTTTGCAAAAAAATGTACCAGGTAGTCGAATATCAAAATATTATTGCTGGGCTTTTCCACAAAAAAAAAAAAAAAAAAAAAAAAAAATTACTGCTAATTAAGGAAAACCCAGACATCTCAGGTTAATAAATTTAGTGCTTTTCTATGTATGGTATGATGCAAGAGTCTGAGCTCATTAAAATTATTCCTTTGATATGCACCTTAACTATCTAGGGCCAGTATCCTGTTTATTTTCATCCTGAGTTCCCCTTAGAGTACACCATTGGGGGTGGCTGCAGTAGCTGAAGGTTTGATGGCCACAACATCCTTTATTTACTGAAATAGCAGGTTACATTCTTTGACCACACTTGCACAACTGAAGCTTCGTATCCTTTGACCCTCAACTCCCCATTCCTCTACCCCACGCCCCTGGAAACCACCATTCTATTTTCTGCTTTCATGAGGTTGATTATTCCACATATAAGTGAGATCATTCAGTATTTGTCTTTCTGTGTCTGGCTTATTTCACTTAGCATAATGTCCTCCAGGTCCATCCATGTTGTCACAAATGGCAAGATTTCCTTTTTTTTTTTTGAAGACTGAATAATATTCCATTGTATGTATCTTAGTCTGTTTGGGCTGCTATGCTATAACAAAATACCAGAGACTGGTAGCTTATAAACAACAGAAATTTATTTCTCACACTGTGGAGCCTGGAAAGTCCACAGTCAAGATGCTGACAGATCCAGTGTCTTGTTAGGATCCACTTCTTGTCATAGATGGCATATTTTCACTGTGTCCTCACATGGTGGAGGGGGAAAGGGAGCTTTCTTGGGTCTCTTTTATAAGAACACTAATCCCACCTATGAGGGCTCTGCTCTCATAACCTAATCACCTCCCAAAGTCTGTTTCCTAATTCCATCACCTTGGGTGTTAGAATTTCAATAGATGGGTGGGCGGTGGGTGGGAGGGGCACAAACATTCAATCTGTAGCAGTATGTATATACCACATTTTCTTTACTATTCATCTGTCAATGGACGTTTAGGTAGTTTCCATATCTTGGCTATTGTAAATTGTGCTGTAATGAACATGGGAGTGCAGGTATCTCTGCAAGATCTTGATTTCAATTCCTTCAGATAAATACCCAGAACTGAGATTATTGGATCATCTGATAGTTCTACTTTTAATTTTTTCAGGAACCTCCAAATGTTTTCCAGAATGGCTCTACCAATTTTCAGTCCCACCCTCAGTGTATAAGCGTTCCCTTTCTCCATATCCTTGACAACACTTACCTTTAAAAAAAAATAAAGACATCATAGCAGAGTGAAGTGATATCTCATTATGGTCTTGATTTGCATTTCTCTGATGATTAGTGATGTTGAGCACCTTTTTATATACTCGTTGACCAGTTGTGTGTCTTCTTTGGAAATGTCTATTCAGGTCCTTTGCCCATTTTAAAATCTGGGTATTTTGTTGTTGTTAAGGAGCTAAAGGAGTCTGTTATACATTTTGAATATCAGATATATGGTTTGCAAATATTTTGTTCCATTGTGTTGTCTTTTCATTTTGTTGATGGCTTCCTTTGCTCTGCAGAAACATTTTAGTTTCATGTATCCCACATGTTTATTTTTGCTTTTGTTTCCTGTGCTTCTGGTGTCATATCCAAAAATATCATTGTAAATTGTCAACTGAAAAAAAAAAAATCACAACCTAAAAGTTGAGAATTATGTTTTATTTGGGGCATTACTGAGGACAAAGGTCTGGGATACCGCCTCTCAGATAGCTCTGAGGGACTGTTCCAAAGAGGTAAGGGAGGAGCCAGGACATATGGGAGTTTTTGTAAAAAACAAATCAAAACAAAACAGGTAGTTGAACATCAGAAGATTACTGCTAATTAAAGAAAAAACAGACATCTCAAGTTAATGAATTTAGTGCTGTTCTATGTATGGGAAGATGAGAATCTGGGCTCATTGAAATCATTCCTTTGATATGCACCTTAACTATCTGGGGCCAGTATTCTGTTTTTCTCCATCCTGAATCCCCACGGTGTGCACCATTGAGGGTGGCTGCAGTGGCTGATGGCTTGATGGCCACAACATCCTTTGTTTATTGATATGGCAGGCAACACTTTTGTCCACACAAGACATAGGTCAAGAAGCTTCCTCCTGAAGGTTCCAGTCCAAGATGGTGACATAGAGGGCTCCTGAATTCACTTCCTCCCATGGACACACGAAATCTGTATGTACACGTGGATCAATTCCCTCTGAAAGAAATCTAAAAACTACCTGAGTGACTTCTACACATTTGGCAAATGAGAAACTGCTCACATCAAAACAGGTAGAAAAGGCTGAGATATACTCTTGCCATAAACCTTATATCCAGCTACAGCAACATACAGTTGGGAGGGAAACCCTGAGGAGCAAAAGGTTTTGACTCAGAATCTAGCACCACAACTTTTAAGACTTCCACCTGAGGAATGGGCTGCCAAAACAACTATTTCTAAAGGCCCCTGGGGCTTGTGTCTACAAAACCCACTAGACGATAGCAAACAAGAAACAGTTCTTAATGGGCTCATGAGGACTCACTGTGGCTCTCCCCTCCAGGGATCAGCACAGAGGGAGCAAACAGAAATGCCCATCTCCCAGTCTTTCTCAAAAGAGGTCTATTTGCAAAAGTTGCTGTCTGGGGGCCAGGATTCTAATTTAGCATACATTTGTGATTCTACCCAGAGACAGGGAGGCTGGCAGGTGTTGTCTCCACATATGCCCTCTGGCCTGCTCCGGGTCATTGGTGTCTCCCTGGAAGGAGCTTGTGCATATATCTGATGCATTGGCTTGTGTATCTGATGCATTGGATTTTGTTGGCTTTTGTTGCTGCTGCTGCATTGGCTTCTGTTGTGCATATATCTGATGCATTGGCTTTTGTTGCTGCTGTTGTTTTGACACCCCTCTTGACTACCTGGCTCTGGTGTCCAATTTAGCTTGCATTTGTGGTTCCTACAGGACTGTAACAAAAAAAACAAACAGTTTTTAACCAGCTAGCACCCCAGGGTTCAGCACAGGAAGACCAGATAGAAAAGCCCATCTCCCAGCCTTTCCCTGAAAAAGACCTATTTGCATACTTTAGAGGCTGCTCCCTGAGAGTCAGGCTTCTAGTTTAGCACACATCTAGAGGCTGACTGCAAACCTCTCCCAAGACCAGAGAAGCCATCAGACATCATATCTGCATTCTCCCTGAAGCCCATTCCAAATCACTAGTATCTCCCTGGAAGGAGTTTGTACACACAACTGATGTCCCTGTTTTATGGCTGCTGCCCAGGGAAAGCAACCCTTGATTGCTTGGCTCTGGTGCCACGTTACACTGCATTAGACCACATGAACTTAACAGATAGTTACAGAACATTCCATCCCAAAGCAGCTGAACACACATTCTTCTCAAGTGCACATGGAACATTCTCCAGGATAGATCATAAGTTAGGCCACAAAAGAAGTCTTTTTTTTTTTTTTTTTTTGCGGTGCCCGGGCCTCTCACTGCTGTGGCCTCTCTTGTTGTGGAGCACAGGCTCCCGACGCACAGGCTCAGCAGCCATAGATCACGGGCCCAGCCGTCCTGCGGCATGTGGGATCTTCCCAGACCGGGGCATGAACCCATGTCCCCTGCATCGGCAGGCAGACTCTCAACCACTGCGCCACCAGGGAAGCCCAAGAAGTCTTAATAAATTTAAGAAGATTGGATTCAGATCAAACAGCTTTTCCAACCACAATGGTATGAAATCAGAAATCAATTACAAGAAGGAACTGGAAAATTCACAAATGTGAGTAGGTTAAACAATATGGTACTGAAAAACCAATGGGTCAAAGAAGAAATCACAAACAAAATAAAAAAGTATCTTGAGACAAATGAAAATGGAAATGCAACATACCAAAATTTACAGGATGCAGCAAAAGCAGTTCTAAGAGGAAAGTTCATTGCAATAAATGTCTACATTAAGAAAAAAGAAAGATCTCCAATAAACAACCTAACTTTATAGCAACTAAAAACAGAATAAATAAATCCCAACATTAATAAAAGGAAGGCAATAACAGAGATCAGAGTAGAAATTAATGGAATAGAGACTAGAAAGACAATAGAAAAGAACAATGAAACTAGGAGCAAGTTTTTAAAAAAGAAACAAAATACATGAAACTTTAGGAAGACTTAGAGAGAGAGAGAGAGGAAAGGAAGGAGAGAGAGAGGTATCTCAAATAAATAAAATTAGATACTAAAGAGAAGACATTATAGTTGATACCACAGAAATGCAAAGGATAAAAAGAGACTACTATGAACAATTATATGCCAACAAATTGGACAACCTAGAAGAAATGGGTAAATTCCTAGAAACATACAACCTACCAAGACTGAATCATGAATCAATAGAAAATCTGAACAGACCAATTACCAGTAAGATAAACTGAGTTCCCTTAATATTGTTCCTCTGCAGACTTTATGATTAACCTCTCTATCCAAAACATTATTCCCTTGCTTATCTCAAACCTCTTTCTCTGAATATTGAGGAGTGTCCAAAAAAAGGAGGGATTGAAAGTGAGCAGGACCCTGCAGGACCCCTCCGTGTCCCCTGTTTCTTGCTGGTAGGAAAAAAAACAGGCTTTAGTCTCCTAGGCCTTCCCCTAATTCCAAAGAGTAGGCTCAAGCAGTTAAGAGGACAATAGAGTTTCAGGATTCCTAGTTCCTCCTGAAGGAATATAAATAACAATCTGATTCATATCTTTGAGTTGTTCTACAGAAACTAAGGCCCTCACCCAGTTGGAGGATGGTGACTATGTGCTGACCACAAGCCCATAGACCCCAGATTGGTTGGAATCAGAAGGTTGAGATTCCAGAAACATCACCCTGTTACCTTACCACCAACCAATCAGAAGAAAGTCACACACTCTGTAGCCCTCACCCTAAGTTTTGTCTTTAAAAACTCTTCCCTGAAAATCATAGGGGAGTTCAGACCTGTTGAGCACAGCTGCCTGTTCTCCTTTCTTGACCCTTGCAATAGGCTCTTCTCTACTCCAGACTGATGTTTCAGTTTGTTTGGCCTCACTGTACATCGGGCACATGAAGTTGGGTTTGACAACATAAGGAGATTAATCAGTAATTAAAAACCTCCCAACAAAGTCCAGGACCAGATGGCCTCACAGGTGAATTCTACCTAACATAGAAAGAAGAATTAATACCAATACTTCTCAAACTCTTTCTCAAAGAAATCAGTGGAGGGAGCACTTCCCAACTCATATTATGAGGCCAGCATTACCTCGATATGAAAGCCAAACAAAGACACTACAAAAAAAGAAATTACAGGCCAATATCCCCAGTGAACATAGATGTAAAAATCTCCATAAACTATTAGCAAACTGACTCAACAATACATTAAAAGAATTGTACATCAAGATCAAACGCAACTTATTCCAGGATGGTTCAACATTTGTAAATCAAACAATGTGATATAACATGTTAACAAAACGAAAGATAAAAATCACATGATTATCTCAATAGGTACAGAAAAAGCATATGACAAAATTCAATATCCATTCATGATTAAAAACTCTCAGTGAACTGGTTATAAAGGGAACATACCTCAACATAATAAAAGCCATGTATTACACACCTACAGCAAACATCATACCCAATGATGAAAAGCTGAAAGCATTTCCTCTAAGATGAGGAGCAAAATAAGGATGCTTACTCTCACTATTCAACACAGTATTGAAAGTCCTAGCCACAGTAATCAGACAAGAAAAAGAAATAAAAGGAATTCAAATTGGAAAGGAAGAAGTAAAACTGTCGTTATCAACACAGATGACATGATACTATATATAGAAAATTCTAAAGACACCACCAAAAAGCTATTAGAACTCATCAATGAATTCAGTAAAGTTGCGAGATACAAAGTTAATATACAGAAATCTCTTGTGTTTCTATATACCATAACAACAAACTATCACATACAGAAATTAAGAAAACAATTTCATTTACAATAGCATAAAATGAATAAAATACTTAGGAATAAATTTAACCAAGGAGATGAAATATGTATACACTGAAAACTATTAGACATTGATGAAAGAAATTGAAAAAGACACAAATAAATGGAAAGATATTCTGTGTTCATGGACTGGAAGAATTAATATTGTTAAAATGTCCATATGACCCAAAGTGATCTACAGTCAATGCAACCCCTATCAAAATTCCAATGGCATTTTTGACAGAAATAGAAAAAAGAATCTTAAAACTTCTATGGAACCACAAAAGACCCTGAATAGCCAAAGCAATCTTGAGAAAGAACAAACTGGAGGCATCAAACATCCTGATTTCAAACTATACTACAAAGTTATAGTAAGTAGGGTATTAGAATAAAAACAGACACATGGAACAGGATAGAGCCCATAAGTAAATCTATGTGTATATGGTCAACTGATTTTCAACAAAGGAGACAAGATTATACATGGGGGAAAAGAGAGCCTCTTCAATACATGGTGCAGGGAAAACTAGACAGCCACACGAAGAATGAAACTGGACCCGTATCTTACATCGTATACAGAAATCACCTCAAAATTGATTAAAGACTTGAATGTAAGACCTGAAACCATAAAACTCCTAGAAGAAAACATAGCAGGTGAGCTCTTCAACATTGATTTTGGCAATGATTTTTTGGATTTGACATCAAATGCAAAAATAAACAAGTGGGACATCAAACTCAAAAGCTTCTGCTCAGCAAAGGAAACCATCAACAAAATGAAAAAGCAACCTATGGAATGGCAGAAAATAAAAGTAATAACAATATGTTAATATTCAAAATATGTGAGGACCTTGTACAACTCAATAGCAAAAATCAAATAACCCAATTAAAAATGGGCACAGTATCTGAATAGACATTTTTCCAAAGAAGACATACAAATGGTCAACAGGTACACAAAAAAGGTGCTCAACATCACTAATCATTAGGGAAATGATAAACTATAATGAGATATCACTTCATACCTGTTAGGATGGCTATTATCAAAAAGACAAGAAGTAACAAATGGTGATGTTGAGAAAAGAAAACCCTGTACCCTGTTGTGGGAATGTAAACTGGGAAAACAGTATGGAGGTTCCTCACAAAAAATGAAAATGTAACTACCATATGATCCAACAATCCCACTTCTGGGTATATATCTAAAGGAAATGAAACCATTATCTTGAAGAAATAACTGTACTCCCATGTTCATTCACTACAGTCAAGATACGGAAACAACCTAAGTATCCATCAACGAACGAATGAATGGATCAAGAAAATATAAAACACACACACACACACACAAACACAGAGAGAGAGAGAAGGAAAAGTTTATTGAGCATTAAGAAAGAAAGAAATCCTGTCAGTTGCAACAACATAAATGACCCTGGAAGTCATTATGCTAAGTGAAACAAGTCAGACAGAGAAAGAAAACTACTGCATGGTATCACTTAAATATGGAATAAAAAATAATGTTGACCTCATAGAAATAGAGAGTAGAAAAGTGGTTGCCAGGGGCTGGGTGGTGGGGGGAGTATGGTAAGGGAAATAAGAAGAGGTTGTTACAAAGGTAAACTTTCAGTTATAAGATAGGGTCTGAGGATCTGATGAAAACATGGTGACTATAGTTGATAACACTGAATTGTATAGTATTGAAATTTGCTAAGCCAGTAGAACTTAAATGTTTTCACCAAAAACAAACAAAGATGAAGAAGATAAATATGCGAGGTGATGGGTATGTTAATTAACTCAATTGAGAGGGAATCATTTTACACACACACACACACACACACACACACACACACACACACACGGAACAAGAAAAGACAAAATGTTTCCCAATGCATTTCTCAAAGCTGGCATAAGCCTTTTACCAAACCTGACAAAGACTGCACAATACTAAATAAACAAAAAAAGTGCCTCAAGTTTGTCCCATCTCTGAATATAGATTTTTAAAAAAAATGATAAAATACTAGCAAATTGAAATCTGCTGTAAACTGACCAAGTAGACCTTGTTGAAGTAATATAAGAATGATATAGGGCTTCCCTGGTGGCGCAGTGGTTGAGAGTCCGCCTGCCGATGCGGGGGACGCGGGTTCGTGCCCCGGTCCGGGA
>NW_020174420.1:2111279-2115044 GCF_003031525.2 Neophocaena asiaeorientalis asiaeorientalis | reverse complement strand
GGAAGGCCCGTTTTCCCCAAAAAAAAAAAAAAAAAAAAAAAGAATGATATAATTATGAAGGATAAAAGCTTAATTTATCATGTTCTTAGGTCAGAGAGAAAAAAAGAACAATGATATTAATAGAGGTCAAAAGTAATTTGATGAGGGCTTCCCTGGTGGCGCAGTGGTTGAGAGTCCGCCTGCCAATGCAGGGGACACGGGTTCGTGCCCTGGTCTGGGAAGATCCCACACGCCGTGGAGCGGCTGGGCCCGTGAGCCGTGGACGCTGAGCCTGGGCATCCGGAGCCTGCGCTCTGCAACGGGAGAGGCCACAACTGTGAGAGCCCTGCGTACCGCAAAAAAAAAAAATAATAATAATTTGATGGGATTTCCCTGGTGGTCCAGTGGTTAAGACTCTGCACTCTCAATGCAGAGGGCAAGGGTTCGATCCCTGGTCAGGAACTAAGATCCCACATACTGCACAGCGCAGAAAAAAGAAATTTCAAAAAAAGTCAATATCTATTTTTGATTAATCCTCTAGTTAATTCGGAATAAGAGATTCTTTTATAATATGATGGAATATGTTTAAATAAAACCAACTGCCAATGTTATTTTTAATGATGAACACTAGAGCTATTCCATTAAAAGCAGGAAAAAGACAATGCCCACTCTATCACCCACTTTTACCATTTTTCTGGAAGTTCTAATGAATGAATTAGATTTTTCATAAAATAAGAAGCGTGAATTGGAAAGGAAGAGGGGAAATGATCATTTTTAATATAAGAGCAAGTTTTCTAACTGGAAAAGTATTAGACTGATGGGGTGAGAATTCCTCCCTGTGTGTAGGCAATAAGAGGGTATATTGCCTATTTATAATTTAAAAATGATAATAAATTGACTAAAAGACTATATCCTTTTTATTACCACTTTACACTGGAAACTCTAAACAATGTCAGAGATAAAATATTCTTCTGTACAATGAAATGAATCAGCCATATGTACACATATGTCTCCTCCCCCTTGGACCTTTCTCTCCCGGCATCCCACCCATCTAGGTCATCACAGAGCAGAGCTGAGCTTTCTATGCTTTATAGCATGTTCCCACTAGTTATCTATTTTACACATGGTAGTATATATATATGTCAATCCTGATCTCCCAATTCGTCCCACCCTCTCCTTCCCCCTGTGTCCTGCCCTGCAAATAGGTTCATCTGTATCTAGATTCCACATAAATGTGTATCATATAACAAATATACGATATTTGTTTTTCTCTTTCTGGCTTACTTCAATCTGTGTGAGTCTCTAGGTCCATCCACATCTCAACAAATGACCCAATTTTGCTCTTTTTATGGCTGAGTAATATTCCATTGTATATATGTGCCACATTTTCTTTATCCATTCATCTGTCACTGGAAATTAAGGTTGTTTCCATGTCCTGGTTATTGTAAATAGTGCTGCAATGAACATTGGGGTACATGTGTCTTTTTGAATTATGGTTTTCTCAGGGTATATGCCCAGTAGTGGGATCACTGAGTTGTATGTTCTATTTTTAGTTTTTTAAAGAAACCTCCATACTGTTCTCCATAGTGGCTGTATCAATTTACATTCCCACCAACAGTACAAGAGGGTTCTCTTTTCTCCACACCCTCTCCAGCATTTATTGTTTGTAGATTTTTTGATGATGGCCATTCTGATCACTGTGAAGTGATACCTCATTGTAGTTTTGATTTGCATTTCTCTAATAATTAGTGATGTTGAGCATCCTTTCATGTGTCCCTTGGCCATCTGTATGTCCTCCTTGGGGAGATGTATATTTAGGTCTTCTGACCATTTTTTGATTGGGTTGTTTGTTTTTTTGATATTGAGTTCCATGAACTATGTGTATATTTTGGAGATTGTTATTTCTGTTTTTGTGCCAGTACCATACTACCTTGATTACCGTAGATTTGAAGAGGCTCTCTTTTCTCCATTGTATGTTCTTGCCTTCTTTATCATAAATTAGGTGACCATATGTGCATGGGTTTATCTCTGGGCTTTGTATCCTCTATCATTTATCTATATTTCTGTTTTTGTGCCAGTACCATACTACCTTGATTACCGTAGATTTGTAGAATAGTTTGATGTCTGGTCCTAGCTCAGCTCAGTGCTCTGTGATCACCTAGATGGGTGGGATGGGGGTGGGGTGGGAGGGAAGTCCAAGAGGGAGGGGATATAGGTATACATATAGCTGATTCACTTCATTGTACAGCAGAAACTAACACAACATTGTAAAGCAATTTATCTCCTTTTTATTACCACTTTACACTGGAAACTCTAAACAATGTCAGTGATAAAATATTCTTCCCTGAAGAAAATACTCTGTTAAGTTCTAAACAATTGTTGCAGTTATTGTTGAGTGTATATATATATATATATATATATATATATAATTACGCATATGCATTGTATGTCATATATAGCAAGTATACATAGATACAAATATGCTTCAAACTAGCTGAAAATGAGCAGGAAAAGACAAATTATCGCCTCTGTAATTAAAGCTTTTAGGATTAGCTTGATTTCAATCACACAGCTGTAAATAACAGATTGCATCCATCTGGGGCTCCACCCATGCTTCCGACCACAATTGTGTTAACCTCAACAACCATAGGAATTGGTCTATTGCTCTGTAGTATATTGAAATGTGATCTGGAGACACATCAGTTTTTAACTAATGTGATATCAGTGAGTTAAGTCAAAGTGATGCAGCTGAAGCTAAAAAATATCCCAAGACCAATGTATTCCTAAAAGTCACCTGTAGATGCTAGAGGCCTTTGTTACAGGACCTGGGCTCAACAAATAAACAAACTGAAAAAATTTTAGTATTATTCATCCATTCTAAAATTATTTCTGTGCCTTTCTCAGACTTTTTCCTTTTTAAGAAAAAAAAGGTGAAGATCAAGGTCAAGGTCAGAAGCTTTCCAGCAGTCTGCAGTGGTTATGATGTGTATGCATATGGGTGTCTCTGGCTTCTAAAGCCTGGTTTGGATACCAAGGGCAATACTGGGGTTTCCTAAACACTATTGTAGCTTATAATTAAGGCAATGACAATTTTGACAGCCATGGAGGCTGTGTTGCCACCAGAAACATATGAATAATCATTTTTCACATTCTTAGCAGCACTCTGCAGACAACTTTTTCACTATTTTTTTTCACCTTTGCTGACTTTTAATTTGCATTTCTTTGTATACTGGTGTAGTTGATCATTTTTTCAATATATTCATTGTCTCTTCTTATTACCTCTTTATATCCTGTCACTTTCAACCAAGGCACCCTGAAGCCATAATTTAGGTAGTGCCATAAATGAATTAACGGATACATGTAGCTTTCTTTATAAGCTCTCTGGGATGTTGTTGATAGCTTGCTGATGGCATGCAAGGGGGTAACAGAACAGTAAAGAAATCCAGCTTTGGTCACCACAGTGGAATGGATGGAGTATTAGAATCTCTAACTGAGAATAGTTCTGCATTAAACTGTCAGTCTGACTACCTGGTGCTAAGAGAGAAAAAAAAAGTGGTTGACAACTTAAATTTATGAAGCCAGTTTTCAGTTTGAGAGCTGATGCTTAGAGATGCCCTGATAGGACATCAAGGCATCCAGGGAAGCTCCCCAGGCCAGTGAGTCCTATGATGAAGTCTCTCCCAATATCCTCTCATTCTGTTGCTTAAAGCTACTTAATTCAACTGCATAAAGTTGATCTTTATCCTAACGTGCATATTGAAAACAAGTCTCCTGCTACCTCTCTCT
>NW_020174420.1:2104202-2111256 GCF_003031525.2 Neophocaena asiaeorientalis asiaeorientalis | reverse complement strand
TGTATATGCTTACAATATTATGCTTGTAATAATATATAAATATATATAAATTATATATAAATACATAATATAAAAACATAATATGCATAAATATATAACTATAAATATATAATATGTTATATATATTTATATATAAACATAAATTCCCCCTTAACCAGCTTATAGAATAATAAAAATATGTTTCCTGCTAAACTTTAAGCCAGTGTTTAAAATCTCAGGATAGTTTTATCTCCAAACATCACCCAAGCATTGCAGTCTAATGGGAAGCATAAAACTCATAATTTCCCCTTCCTGTGATCAAACCTGACCTAACAATGCTGGATGTAGAGCTCTCGCTGAAGAGAGGAGAATATGAAAACTTCAAGTCAGAAGATAGAGCTAGAGCTTCTTAAAAGCTTCCTGGGTTTGTGTGCATCTCTAGATATCTTTGGCCACAAGCCTAACATTTTAAACCCTGGGATGTCATAAGTGGTTTGATTTTTTTTAAGTGGGCTATGGTGTCATGGAGACTTGTCATATGGCAAGTCTATGAATTATAATGAGGTGCTACATGGTGTCTAAGGGGCGTTTCTAACTGCTTCCCTCAAGCAGAAGGCCACTTTTCCTCTCTCTTCCTTCTTCCTCCTCATTGCTCACATCTTCCGAACGTTGACTCTGTGGTTAATTGGTTTCCCATAAGTTGACCCCTCTCAGTAGCAGAACCACACTGAATGTGCTTTCTGCAAACCACAGAAGACCTGCTTGTATTCCTTAAACCTTTCTTTGTGCTTCATTCTTTTTACCTTCACTTAATGCTTCTCTAATGCTCTTCCTTTCTTTATGTAGATCTGAGTTTCTGACCTACATTATCTTCCTTCTGTCTAAAGAACTTCTTTTAACATTTATTGCCAGGCAGGTCTACTGGCAACAAATTCAATTTTTGTTTGTCTGAGAAAGTCTTTATTTCTCCTTCATTTTGAAGGATAATTTTGCAGGGTACAGAATTCTAGGTTGGTAGCATTTTTCTGTCAACACTTTTGATGTTCCATTCCACTCTTTTCTTGCTTGTTTGGTTTCTGAAGAGAAGTTTTTCTATAGCCAAGTTGTTTTTCCCCCTCTGGCTTCTTTCAGGATGTTTTCTTCATCTTTGATTTTCTGTAGTTTGCAAATGATATGCCTAGGTGTAGGGTTTTGTTGTTGTTGTTATTTGTTTTTTTTTTTTTTCATTTATCCTGCTTGGTGTTCTCTGAGCTCTCTGGATCTGTGGATTAATCTGACATTAATTTGGGGAAATTCTCAGTCATTATTATTTTAAATGTTTCCTCTGTTCCTTTCTCTCTCTCTTTTCCTTCTAGTATTCCCATTATGTGTATGTTATACTTTCTGTAATTGTCCCACAGTCCTTGGATATTCTGTTTTGGTTTTTTTCAGCCTTTATTATCTTTGCTTTTCAGTTTTGGAGGTTTCTATTGAGATATCCTCAAGCTCAGTGATTCTTTCCTCTACTGTGTCCAGTCTGCTAATAAGCCTGTCAAAGGCATTCTTCGTTTCTGTTACAGTGGTTCTGATATCTAGCATTTCTTTTTGGTTATTTTGTAGGATTTCCATTTCTCTTCTTACGTTGCCCATCTGTTCTTGCATGCTGTCTACTTTATCCATTAGGGTCCTTAGCATATTAAACACAGTTTTAAAAAATTCCTGCTCAGATAACAACATCCTTGCCATGTCTGATTCTGATGCTTGCTCTGTCTCTTCCAATTGTGTTTTTCGCCTTTTGGTATGCCTTATTGCATACCAGTTTTTCCAGAGAGCTGGACATAAGGTATCAGGTAAATGAAACAGCTGTAAATATAATCTTTTAATGATGCGGTAATGAGATGTGGGGAAAGGAGAAGCGTTCTGTGCTAGGATTAGTTCTCGGTCTTTTAGTGAGCCTGTGCCTCTTTACTGTGTTTTTAAAAGCTAGTGTTTTTAAAATTTTTACTCCTCCCTTAGGTGGGAAAGGATGGCTAGAGTGTGCTGGAGATGGATAATTCCCTTCCTCCAGGTTAATTTTGCTCTAATGATACCCTGGGCTCTGATTAACTAGTTTTCCCTGAGGGCAGGCCTTGTTAGGAAAAACAGAGGGCTCTGGCCATTTCAGAATAAGTCCTGTTGTCCTAAACGCCCACCCCCACCTCCCACCAGAAACACAAGAGGATTTTTCTCCAATATTCACTCCAGGAGCCTGGGTGAGCTCTTGGAGGTAAATCTCCAAAACTGTGGGGCTCCCCCTACGACTGGATGCTCCTGGAGTTTTTAAATCTCAGAGTTGTCTGCACTGAGCCTCCAGAAATTCACCAACTATAGTTCAGATTTCCCTACTGGGCACTGGTTCCCGTGGTGGTTCCCACTTGTGGGTCTCTGCTCCGGGCAGCTGAGACTCCCTGTATGGCTGGTCTGTCTCTTCAATCTGGGGGCAGCAATTTGCCTTGTGTCCTCCCCTTTCTTACGGATCCAAGAAGAGCTGTTGATTTTTTCATTCTATTCAGCTTTTTAAAATTTATTTATTTTTGTTTGTGTTGGGTCTTTGTTTCTGTGCGAGGGCTTTCTCTAGTTGCAGCAAGTGGGGGCTACTCTTCATCGCGGTGCGCAGGACGCTCCCTATCGCAGCCTCTCTTGTTGCGGAGCATAGGCTCCAGACGCGCAGGCTCAGTAGTTGTGGCTACGGGCCCAGTTGCTCTGCGGCATGTGGGATCTTCCCAGACCAGGGCTCGAACCCGTATGCCCTGCATTGGCAGGCAGATTCTCAACCACTGCACCACCAGGGAAGCCCTCTGTTCAACTTTTTACTTGTTTGGAGGGAGTGGCTATTTCTCAGCTTCCTACGTGTGCAACTGAAAACTGCAAGTCCCCCTGCTTCATTCTTATAAACCTGTACAATGAAGAAGCTACAGCAGGAGATACATCTGGACATGTGGGGAGTGTGGGGTAGGTGCTGTTGCATGTACACCTCTGTGTGGGTGTGTGTGTGCACATGCACGTGTGTGCTGGGGCACCTACCAGGGATGGCCCAACTGGGTAAGACCTTGCAGTAGGATTCTAATGGTTTAAAAATCCTTGCGAGGGGGGCTTCCCTGGTGGCGCAGTGGTTAAGGGTCCGCCTGCCGATGCAGGGGACACGGGTTTGTGCCCTGGTCCGGGAAGATCCCACATGCCGCGGAGCAGCTGGGCCCGTGAGCCATGGCCGGTGAGCCTGCACGTCCGGAGCCTGTGCTCCGCAACGGGAGAGGCCACAACAGTGAGAGGCCCGCGTACCGCAAAAAAGAAAAAAAAAAAAAAGGAAAAAAAAAATCCTTGAGGGGGACTAGTAAAATTGTCCTTGTTTCTAATTTTCTGAGCAATTAAAAAAAAATCGGAATCCGTGGTTTCACATTAGGAGTGTGAAATGGTTTTCTCATCTCTTTGGGAAAAAGTGATGGCCCTGAGGGTTGTACATGGGAGGGGCTGGTGCCGAAAGGGAAGGGGTGCTGAGTCTGAGCGTTTACACTTCGTTTGGAAATCACTTTCACGTTTGGTGTCCCACGTTTTCTGAGAGTTGTGATCCACCATTTCCTATTTTTCAAGTCGATTAGAAGTCGCTTTATTTTATTTTTGTAAAAAAAAAAAAAGAAAAGTCCTTGAACAGCTGAGAGAGAGACAGGAAGGGAAGGTGGTTTGAGGCTGGTGGAACTTTAGATTCAGATGTAAACCCTGGAGGAATTTCAAACCTTTTCCTGAGCTTTATTTTCACTTTCCGGAGGGTTTCCTCAACACTCACCTCCACTATACCCCAAGAAATAGTCATTTTAGGCTGGGGGAGGGGTTGAAGCATTTTCTCAGAAATAGATTGGGTAATGGCAGTTTTTTTGTAAAATCTTTCAATATGTGAGGAAGGTAAGATACCTTAGACATCTTGGTTTAATTTAAACGTTATGGCTGCAGGCTTATTTGTGGAAAGAGGATTAAGAAACATAACCAAGGGCTTCCTGGTGGCGCACTGGTTGAGAGTCCGCCTGCCGATGCAGGGGACACGGGTTCGTGCCCCGGTCCGGGAAGATCCCACATGCCGCGGAGCAGCTGGGTCCCTGAGCCATGGCCGCTGAGCCTGCGCGTCCGGAGCCTGTGCTCTGCAACGGGAGAGGCCACAACAGTGAGAGGCCCGCGTAACGCAAAAACAAAACAAAAACAAAAAAAAAGAATCATAACCAAAAGACATGTGTGGAGGTGGGGTGAAGTAGGTGGCTGATTACAGGATCAGTTTGATGGCATTAACATGGAAGTTGGCGGGGGGGCAGGGGAATGACAAAATTAATTTACAACGTATGGCCAGTGTAGTATTTTCAGTTTAAGACTTCTGGTCCTGGTTAAAGACTCAACGTGAAAATAACTTCTCAGGATTCCTTCCGAGGCTCCGTGTTTGTTGTGCAAACAGAATGCAAGCCTCATTCCCTGAAAGACTGTGAGGGAAAGTGAGCATTGGCCATGCTACGCACCTCCATTTCAGGACCCACCCAAATGGCTGCATCTTTACAAAACTCTCCTGCTTCCGCCACTTCCCCAGGTGCCCTGGATATGGATTTGGGAAAGCTTTTGCTGGCCTCCAATCGCTGCATGAAGGGCTTCTGCCTAAGACACCCAGCGTCCCTTACAATTCAGTGTGATCTGGGGCTGACATTATTCTTGAGTCATCCTCGCTTACCACAGTGAGGTGAGCAAGAGGGAGGGGCTTCTTTTTAAAAAACAAAATCTATCTGCAGTGTTTGCAGGTGGATCATAGATTCCACCCTCTGCTATGCATTGATGATGCCCGGTAAACTGAACTATATAAAGCACATCAAATGCTCATTCAGGAGCACATTGGATAGCTTGTTCAAAAGATGCTTGCAAAGTGTGTGGTTGGAGATGGGCCTAGCACAGAAACATCCAGTGTAATGAGGGCATGTTAATCTCTTTGACCTTCAGCCCTCTGCAGTCTCTAAACCTAGGTTAGAATTGGGCCCAAAGGAACAGGGAACGCTATTTTAAACAGTTAAAAAAAAAAGGTATGGGGGCAATGTTAGTCTCAAAAATGGTCAAGAGACTCACCTTAGCTGTAGGCCCCTGTATAAAACAGAAATTTAGGGAGTGGGTAGGAAGGGGAGAGAGGGGGTGAGTCACTGCAAAAGGATGCAGGATTTCTTTTTGCAGGTGATGGGAATGCTCTAAAATTAGATGGTGGTAATGGTTGCACAACTTTTTGCACTTACTAAAAATCGTTGAGTTGTACCCTTACAGTATGTGAATTTTACCACAATAAAGCTTTTAAATAAAAAAAAGAAAGAAAAAAAGCAGATTATGGAGAGCTATTACAGATGCAAAGAGTGATCACTCTCATTTCTCCTGCAGGATGAACAACTGCTGATGACCCAGCAGAACCCAGAGCCCGTAAGAACATCTCAAGAAGTTCCACTTTCTCTAAACAAGACCAGTGAGTGGAAATCCCAAAGATGCAGATTCTGTCTTGATATCAGGGAAGGACTTTTGACTGTTACAAAGGCCCCTAAAAGCAAAAAGAATGCTCTATATGAGGGCACTCCCTGGCCCTGTGTTCAAGCACAGGGCTCTACCAGGGACTCTCTATTTCCAGCTCAGAGGTTCAGGGATTCCACTATTGGGATGGGGAGAACACCTTTACCTTCTGAGGCTGCCTTTGTCCATCCAGAAGCCGGATGGTCTTCGCCACATTTCAAATTCACCCGGAATGGGATATTTGTGTGCTGCTCTGAGATTTGCTGATGAAAGACACCAGAGAGGCACAAAGACTCCCTGAAGACTTAGACTCAGGTAATAACAGGAACTCGGCAGCCCACAGACTGCAATTGTGCCTCCATAATAATAGTAATTAATGCAAGAATAATAATTTCATTTTCAATTTCCTATTGCCACTTCTGTCCTGGGGGGCAGCTCAGAAGCCCAACAGAAAGAACTTTAGCCACTTCTGGGGTGTGGCCTCATAGCAGAATTTTTATGTTTGTTTGTTTTAGCATTTATTGATTTTCCTAAATTACAAAAGTACTATGTTGCCTGTAAGAAGTTGAGAAAAGGCAGAAAGCAATGAAAGATAATATAAATTAAATGGGAATCCCACAAGCTAGTGCTAACCAATATTGATATATATCTTTTTATATATTGTTTTGAAAAAATAAAAATGTGGTATGTGTTTAGTAAACTGATTTCTAATTTAACAGTATATTTCAGTCTTTCCAAGCCACTAAATAAAACAAATATAATAAATAAATAAATAAAATAAAACATTATTTTTAATGATTGCATAGGATTGTATTATACAAAATATATGTACATATTAATATACTTAATCCATTCTCTATTTTTGTAGATTTAGATTGCTTCTAATTATTTTTGCTATTGGCAAGGAATTTTTTTAGGTCAAAGCCTTTTTTTGAGGCCAAAGTGCTTATTTGTAACAGATGCTCTGGACATGGACCCTAAGTGTAGAATTTCTGGTTCAAAAATACATAATTCAGGCTTTTTATATTTGTTTCCAAATTATCCTTCAAAGAATTTCTGTCTGGTTATGCTCAAACCAGCAGGGTATGAGTAAACTTATTTCCACATATCTTCTTTAATTCTAGGTATTATTGTCATTAGTAAATATTTGTCAAATGGGTAGGTTTACAATGGCATCTCATTCTTTAAAATTTGCATTTTCCTAGTCATTGTTGACCTGGACCCCCCTTTTGTTTGTATTTCTTCTTTTACGGGTTGCCTGCTCATTACTTTTGTTCATTTTTCTCTCGGACTATTCATCTATTTTATAAATATCAAGCCTTTGCTTTCCTTACAACCTGCAAAAATTCCCCCCAATTTGTTGTTTGCCTGTTAATCTTATTAAAGATTTGTTTTGATATACAGATTTTTAAAATATTGTCAAAATTTAATAATCTAGTTCTTTTATGATTTGTGTCTTTGGTATTATTCTTAGAAAGTACTTCCTCCATCCAAAATATATATATGTGTGTATATATATATAATAGTTTTATATATATATATATAT
>NW_020174420.1:1975261-2103084 GCF_003031525.2 Neophocaena asiaeorientalis asiaeorientalis | reverse complement strand
TATATATATATATATATGTAACTATTTCTTTATTTCCCCTGAGGGTTTTTATAATTTCTCTTTTTACATTCGCAATTTTAATCTGTCTGGTGGTGATGTTAACTTATTGTGTGAAGTAGGAACTTCTTTTTTTTCCAGATTGTTAGTCATTGGGCCAATTATTGAAAATTTTATCTTTTATTTAACTGCTCTGAAGAGTCAACTGTATCATGTATTAAAATTTTATGTATATTTTTTTCTGCTCCTGGACTTTGTAATTTTTTTCATCAATCTGTCAGTCTTAGCTTTTGTTGCTCCCAGACTATCTCAACTAATATTTTTATTGTAATATATATTGTTTTGTTGTATATTGTATTATGTAGCTGGGAAAATTGTTGCATATTTCATATGAAGTTTATGCTTGGATATTTTACAATTTCTGTAACTATGGTCATTGGGAACTTTTTCCATGAGATATTTTGAAGTAGATATTGCTGATATATGGTAAAACCCTTGACTTTTTAATATATGTTTTAGAACATCACGCTAACTACTCTCTTATTAATTCAAGTATTCTTTCACAGAAAGCAGAAAAATAATTTATTCCAAAAGATGAAAGGAACTTCCCTGGTGGCGCAGTGGTTAAGAATCTGCCTGCCAATGCAGGGGACACGGGTTCGAGCCCTAGTCTGGGAAGATCCCACATGCTGCAGAGCAACTAAGCCCATGTGCCACAACTGCTGAGCCTGTGCTCTAGAACCCGTAAGCCACAACTTCTGAGCCTGCATGCCACATCTATTGAAGCCCATGTGCCTAGAACCCGTGCTCTGCAACAGGAGAAGCTACCACAATGAGAAGCCCGCACACCACAACGAAGAGTAGCCCCTGCTCTCCGCAACTAGAGAAAGCCCACGTGCAACAACGAAGACCCAATGCAGCCAAAAAAAAAAAAGAACAAAAGATGACAGATCAATCCTGAAGACGGAGTTTAGTATGATTCCATCACATTGGGATGGATTTTCCCTCTGAACGTATTCTCTTTCTGATTGTCCCACTGGAGTCTGGGACAAAACCTTATCTGAACACTGTGTGGTATATTTAAATATATATACTGTTCAAAAAGTTTACTACTATTTTATTTAGAAAACTTCTCCTTGTGTTGATAAAAGAAGTCTGTAATTTTTTGGGTCATTTTTGCCTACAGGGCTATTTTAGCTTTATTTTATAAATTGAGCTTTATTTTATAAGTCAGAAAGACTTACTGTTTTGTATTCTCTGGAGCAATTTTTTTTAAACTTCAAAAAAATTTTTTTTTCTTAAAGGCTTGTAATAACTCTCCAGTAAGTTGTTTGAATCCGTCCTTTCAGAATGTTACATCCAAGTCACTGTGAATGTCCCTCACCAATGTATTCTCTCTCCCATCCTTATAATTTGCATCCCCAGTTCTAATATCTTCTAATATATTTTGCATCCCCAGTTCTAATATCTGAGACAGTGATGAGGGTTGATACTACAAGGTACCCGCCTCAGGTGAAGTCCTTGCAGGGTCTTCAGGCAAGAGGAGACCGCTCTCCCTGCTAAGGGGGAGGCAACCCTTCTCCTGGTGCAGACAATTCAGTGGAAACTAGGGGTTCAAGATTATTAGAGTCATACATACAAACGTCCTCATCCTGTGTCTCACAGATTCACTCTTTTTGTACAAGGGCCCTGACTCTAACACATGACACCTACTGTGGGTACAAGTTGTCTCTTTCTCTATTTTGCTACCTTTACAATTAGATCCTGGGCCTGATTTTTGACATGGTCTGCCCTGTAGCTCCTGGAAATGAGGGATCTCACTAACTGCTACTATAGAAGCGATCTACCTTACACAGCATGCTTTATGTGTTGACTCTGCTGATTCCGTCATTTTCTTTTTTAAGACTTTTAATGTAGTTAACAAAAGCTAGACAAAGAATTGACAAAAAAACAAACGCACACAAACAACAACAAAAAAACCCCACCCCTCCTGGAAATAATAAGTGATTATAGCAAGGTTGAAGGATACAAAGTTAATATACAAAAGTCAAGCACTTTCCTATATACCAGCAATAAATATGTGGAATTTGAAACAAAGAGCACAATACCATTTACATTAGGAACCCCCAAAATGAAATACTTAGGTATAAATCTAAGAAAATATGTACATGGTCTGTATGAGGAAAACGATAAGACTTTAATGAATAAAATCAAAGAATTAAATAAATGGAGAGATATTCCATATTTATGGATAGGAAGACTCAATATTGTCAAGATGTCAGTTCTTCCCAACTTTGTCTATACATTCAATGCAATCCCAATCAAAATCCCAGCAAGTTATTTTGCACAAACTGATTCTAAACTGATTTTAAAGTTTAGAATATATGGAAAGGCAAAATACCCAGAATAGCCAGCACAATATTGAAGGAGAAGAACAAAGTTGGAGGACTAATACCATCTGACATTAAGAATTACTATAAAGCTACAGTAATTAAGACAAGGTACTGGCAAAAGACTAGGCAAACAGATCAATAAAACAGAATGAGAGTGCAAAAATAGGTCCACAAAAATATAGTCGACTGATCTTCCACAAAGGAACAAAGGCAATACAAAGATAATCTTTCAGCAAATGGTGCTGGAACAACTGGACAGCCATATAAGAAAAAATAAATTTGGACACAGAAGTTACACCTTTCACAAATATTAACTCAAAATGGATCACAGACCTAAATGTAAAATGCAAAGCTATGAAACACCTAGAAAATAACATAGGAGAAAACCTGGGTGACCTTGGGTATGGTGATGACTTTTTGTATACAACAACAAAGGCATGATTCATGAAATAAATTCTTGATAAACTGGATTTCCTTAAAATTAAAAGCTTCTCAAAAAAAAAATTAAAAGCTTCTCCAAACAACAATGTCAAGAGACTGAGAAGACAGCCACAGACTGAGAGAAGACATTTGCAAAGACACATCTGATGAGGGACTCTGCTATCCAAAATATACAAAGAACTCTTAACACTCAACAATGAGAAAACAAACAACCCAATTAAAAAATGAGCCAAAGATCTTAACAGACACCTCACCAAAGAAGATATACAGATGGCAAATAAGCATTTGAAAAGATGCTCCACATCATACGACATCAGGGAAATGCAAATTAAAACAACAGTGAGATACTAGTACACACCTTTAGAATGGCTACAGTATGGAACACTGACACCACCAAATGCTGACAAGGATGTGGAAGCAATAGGAACTCTCATTCATTGTTGGTAGGAATGCAAAAATGTACAGCCACTTTGGAAGATGGTTTGGCAGTTTCTTACAAAATATACATGTTCTTACCATATGATTCAGCAATTGCACTCCTTGGTATTTACCCAAAGGAGTTGAAAACTTATGTCCACACAAAAATCTGCACACAGATATGTATGTCAGCTACATTATTAATTGCCAAAATTGGAAGCAACCAAGATGACTTTCAGTAGGTGAATGGATAAACTATGGTACATCTAGGCAATGGAATATTATTCAGCTCTAAAAATAAATGCGATATCAAGCCATGAAAAGACGTGGAGGAAACTTAAATGCATATTACTAAGTGGAAGAAGCCAATTGGTAACGGCTACACACCCTATGATTCCAACTATATGACATTCTGGAAAAGGCAAAATTATGGATACAGTAAAAAGATCAGTGGTTGGCGGGGGTGGGAGTTAGGGGAAGGAAGAATAGGCAGAGCACAGAAAATTTTCAGAGTAATGAAATATCATACTCTGTAGAATATAGTTATGATGAATCCATGTCATTATACATTTGTTCAAACCCATAAAATGTACAATACCAAGAGTGAACCTTAAGATAAACCACGGGCTTTGAGTGATTATGATGTGTCAATATAGGTTAATCATTTGTAAAAACTGTACGGTGCTGGTGATTGATGTTGATAATAGGGGAGGCTATGCATGTGTTGGGGTAGAGGCTATATGGGAAATACCTATACCTTCCTCTTGATTTTGCTGTGAACTTAAAACTACTGTATAAAAAATAAAATCAAATCTTTAAATAAACCCCCACCAAAACAGGTGAGACAAATATTAAGTTGATATAAACCCAATTATATTAGTAATTTCATTAAACATAAATGAATTAAATACTCCAATGTAAAAACTGAGATTTTCAGAGTGAAAGTAAAATCCAAAGCCAACTGGGGGAAAAAAAGCAGAGCCTGAGACTAAGGCTTAGGTATGATTGTTAAGGAATGTAGCTCTAGGGGTTGGAATAGGAATGAGGGAAGGATAGGGAAAAGAAACAGGGAAAGAGGAAGAGTCAAAACAGCGATGTATTAACAAGTTGACTAACTGCTACAGAGCTCTCCATCCAAATGGATGATCTAAGAAGCTTTGCAACATGCAGCTCAGGTCCTTGCTCCTGGGGAGAGAAACAGGGAAGCATTTATCCACTGGGTCCCCCCACACTTTGTTGAGGTTGCTCCAAATGGCGTTAACTACTTCTTACCCAGATTGAGCAGGCAGGGTCCCACTGGCATCCTACACTGAGGGAAGAACTGAGGCCCAGAAGATTCCAAGTAACGTCCAATAGACCATCCAAACACCGTGACTGGAAGTTTTCTTCCAAAACTTTAAAATTTTCTGTAAGGATTAATAATCAGATTTCTAACTCCCATTTCATTCATTTTGGTAATTTACATGTTTGAGAATCATCCCATTTCATCGAGATCCTCAAATAGGCTAGCATAGTTTTTTTCCCTCTTTTTTTTACTATACTTTTAGGAGGGTGTCTAATTTGTTATTTTTGGTTTTATTTTACAGAAAGGAGCTTGGATTGAATTATTAATGCTACTTTTCTGCTTTTCAAATAATTAATTTCTGCTTTCATTACGTTAATACCTTTTAACAGCTTTACTTTACATTTATTTTACATTAAAAAACTTTCCTTCTTAGTCTAAAATAGTTACCATAGAAACAAAGAATAGAATGGGGCTTGGGTGGGGGGAGAGGGAAATTGGGAGATGTTGGTCAAAGGGTACAAAGTTTTAGTTACGCAAGACGAATAAGTTCTGGAGATCTAATGTACGGCATTAGGTAATAATACCACATTGTATACTTGAAATTTGCTAAGAGCGTAGATCTTGTGTCCTCACCCTCCCCCCACCACACACACACAAAAGAAAAAGAAAATGGGAACTATGTGAAGCGATGGATATGTTAACTAGCTTGATTGTACTGACCATTTCACAATGTATACATATATCAAAATATCAAGTTGTACACCTTAAATGTGTGCAATTATTATTTGTTAATTATACTTCAGTAAAGCTGGGAAAAAAAGAATATACAGACACTGAAGGCTGTTGGATAGAGGCAGGTGAATAAAAGAGATGAAATCACCCTAATACACAGTAAACGAATCGAAACTTTCCTTCTTGAAATAAATGCTTAATTCATGTATTTTCAATATTCCTTTTAAAAAAATAATAATACAGTAATAGCATTTTAGAATATGATTTCTTTTCTGAGTACAGCTTTGTCACATGCCAGAAGTTTTGAAACCCGGTGTTATTATTACTGTTATTTTCAAAACAGTAATTACATGTTTTATTTCCTTTGTTACCCAAGAGTTATTTACAAGAATATTGCTTAATTTCCTGGTATTTAATATTTTTCTTACTAATTCGTTGTTTTGCTGGATTATGGTCAAAGAGAGTTTAAATCTAAGAATTTATTGAAATTTCTTTTATGACCTATATATGACCTTATAACCCATGGCTATTCTAAAGGAATATGAACTAGGTATTTGTGGACTATAAATTTTGAAAAGCTCATTGATTATATTATTTAATTCCTTTGTTTGTGTGTCCACCTGATTCATCAAAGGGCATAAAGAAATGGTAAAGTTTACCATTACAATTATAGCCCTAATAGTTTCTTCTTGATTTCTCAGTTTTCATTTTTAATATTAGACACTATTTTATGCAGAACATAAACATTCATGAGTCATATCTTTGTGATTTACATCACATATTGGTAGAATATTCTACATAATGTTTTTCTTGAATTTTTCTTTGTTTGATATTAATATTACCATCTGTATTTTAGTTTTGGCTTTGTTTTCATTAACGCACTATGTCTTTGTCATCTTTTTAAAAAGAGCTTAATGGGTCACTTTATTTTAGGCTTGCCCTTTCTCAACAACATATATTACTCAGATTTCTGTGGAGAAAATAGAAACCACCTTATGTGTTTCAAGTGGAAAAGGACTTAACACAGGGAATTTTGTGCTTATGGAGGCCTTCGGGGCATCTGGAGGAGTGGAGGCTGGCGGCATCCACGGAATTATTGATTCCAAGTTACTTCACGGGGATCAGGAAGCTACTGCTGCTGCTGTCAGCACAACTGTCTCTCATCCCTCCAAGTTAGTGACCAGCTGCTGGAAAATGCTGGAACATGGTCCAATCCGGCTGCTTAAATGTGTTTCTTGTTACCCAGCAGCAGGAAAATGGCCTCCACCTCACCTCCACCTATCAAAGCAGCACGTCTTTGTCGAGGGCATCTTATTGGCCCAACCGACTTAGACCCAGTACCCTCATTCTGAAGGCCTTCGAAAAAGGTAATTTTTAGTTTTACAACCTCTCCAAATGGAAAGAGGCTGGAATGGAAGTTAGGAGAGTCAATCCAAGAATCTGCCACACAATAACAGAGTGTTGGATTTATCTTTTGGAATTATGAGAGCCCTTTTGTCTCAAATGGGGAGTAGGGTAGCCCAGTCACATTTATTATAATTGATAATATCTCTCTAATCTCCTTATTCTTATGCTAACTTGCATTTCTGCTCTTCTTCTTTGCCTACCTTTTGTTTGTTTTTCTTACTCAACAGTAATTTTAAAGTTTTATATTCTACTTCATTCTACTACTGATTATCTTCAGATTAAATATACATGAAGGAATATATATTTAGATTATATATATATTTAGGTTAAATATATATCTATATACCCACACACATATATGTATATAGATATCTTTTTTCAAGATCAAGCATAAATTAGCATCTATTGACAAGTGTACTAGTCAGGACCCTTACTGGCAAATAAGAGAAGCCTTCCACTAAGTTTTAGGATTTTAGTGGAAGGCTCTTTGGTAGATGACAGAATTGGTGGGAGGCCTGGAGAGTGAGGCTGGGCAAGTAGGCAGGAGGCCAGGGACCTAGAACCGGGTCATACCCAGGACCAGCCTGTTTAGTGTGCTGCCTCTCCCACTACAGCCCCAGGGCACAAGCCTCCTGACTCCTCCTCTAGGTTAAATCCTGGGGGGGGGCTTCCTGTCTGCTGAATTTAGGCCACCCACCTGAGCTCTAATCAACTGGGGTCTGGAAGAACTGTAGTTGGCTTTTTTAACGCCAGTGGAGAAAGGCTGGTCTTTGGACCTAGGAAGGTGTGAGACACTGGCATTCCCCCAGAATGACTGCACACACCCTCGGTGTGAAAGATGAGAGATGTAGTCTGTTTCCCTTCTTCTCTTCCATCTCATCGATAAGCACTTATTGACCGTCTTCTATGAATCAGAAGCTGTTGTAGGCACAACATATAGAATCAAGAAACCAATTTCTGGGAACTTGCTGGCGGTCCAGTGGTTAGAACTCTGCACTTCCACTACAGGGGGCCCGGGTTCTATCCCTGATCAGGGAAGTAAGATCCCACAAACCTCGTGGTGCGGCAAAACAAAAACACAAACAAAACCTCCCCCCGTCCATTTCTGTCTTCAAGGAATGTATAGTGCAGCATGGGAGAGTTAGATACTTAAAGGTATGTTTTAATATCATGAGATACAAGCTAGAAACATATATTTTCAAAGAGTGGGAGTGGAGCAGGGGAAAGGGATGCTTAGTCCGGTCTGAGTGAGAGAAGACTAACTGATTTCTAAAGAGGAGCATTTGCAGGTGTCCAGGGAGCAGAAAGACACGGGACCCAGAAACATGGGACCCCACGATGCACAGAAAATAGGCATGCTTTTCTGTGACCGGGATTGAAATGCAAGGGCAGCTGAGGCAGGAGAGGCAGACGGAGCACCTCACGCCAGAGGAAGGAAACCCAAGGGAACATGGATCGTCCCCACCTCCACCAAGTTGGGGCCTGGTGACTCTCTGTCTCTGAGATTTGCTGAGTCTTTGGACCCACAGAGGTTCTAACCCTGCTGGAGCCTGGAGAAAAATGTGCCTGAGAGATGGCAGAGCTGCTAGAAGGGTACCCGCAGGACACCGCACCTCTGCCGTTTGCCTCAGCAAAAATGTGAAGGTTCCCCACAGCTCAGCAGACCCCAGAGAGGGTGGCTGGGGTTGAGCATCTTTCAGGTGAGGGGACCCCAGTGGCATTTTCTCAGGGGGGGACCACCTGAGTCAGGGAACTTGCCTGGGGGAAGGACTTGCCCAAGTGAGGACAGCATTTGGGTGTCTGACCCTCAGAAGCCACCAGGGGCCCATCGGTTGCTACTTTTCTAGTAGCAACATCCACAGAGGGACCACAGGAGGGACTCTCCCCTGCATCTTCTCAGAGCTTGGGCTCAGAATAGGAGGGGTTGGGAGGTACTTGAGAGGTGACCCTCACTGGATGGTCAGGCCACTCAAGATGGCTGTTCTCTTGTTCTCTGTACATCCCCAGTTAGACCAGTGCCTATTTCACCTACACCCTACTTACATGACTGACCTTCCTACTAAGCTGTCCTGGTCCCAGCTAGTGATGTGATTGTTCTTTTTTTTTTTTTTTTTTTTTTTTTGCGGTACACGGGCCTCTCACTGCTGTGGCCTCTCCCGTTGCGGAGCACAGGCTCAGCGGCCATGGCTCACGGGCCCAGCCGCTCCGCAGCATGTGGGATCTTCCCGGACTGGGGCGCGAACCCGCGTCCCCTGCACCAGCAGGCGGACTCTCAACCACTGCGCCACCAGGGAAGCCCTAGTGATTGTTCTTATCAAAAGAGTGGTGAGGGTGCACCCCTCTGTTAGCTTCCCTGATAATCCATGAGCCAACCTGACGTCTACTCCCCCTATAACTGGCAATCTCCCCCCTCCCCTGGGAATGAAGACTGCCGCCATGTCCTGACTGCTGCACACGATGGGGTGTCACTCCAGGACCTTGCTTCTAACATGTAAGCTCCCCCGTCCATTAAATCACTGATGTCTCTGTTGCTGACTCCAGGGCTCTTTCTTCTGTCTTGAAGCTGGGTGAGCACAGGGCTTGCAGGTGTGTGGGGTGCAGCCCAACACCCAGCCCCACCTCAGCCCACCCTCATCTCCAAGCTGCTGCGGCCACAACTTTAGTTTGCCCTGGAGTTTTCAGTACTGGAGTGAGACTGTTTCAGTCATGGAAAGTGGTGGATAAAAAAGGGTCTGGAGTCTTGACAAGCTGTTGATAGGGGAGTTGGCTTCCCTTCCCCAGTGGGGAAGGGAAGTGTGACAGTACACGTTTAGAGAGCAGTTACTGAGAAAAATAAAAACACTTCATGTCTGTACCCTGGTGAGCTGAGCCTTCTAAATAAATGAGCTTGGTGGGCGTTTGCTGGTGGCTAATTGAGGATGATGATGAAAGAGCTGGCTACACTGCATGGACCCTGCAGTGCTTCCTAAAAGTCCTCCCAAGAATCTCTTCTCTCAGTAGCCTCTCAAACACCCCATCCTCTTCCACCACTCCCTAAATCCTTTTCCTCCCTGTGTTTTCTCATGTAAAGCAATCTACCTCGGCCATCGGCTCATCCCCACCCACCAAACCTGTCTCGTGGGGACCTGACCTCAGCAGGCTGAGTCACACCTGCATCGTTGCTGGCGCCCAGGTCTGCATCCCACTTCCGGCCGCAACCCCACGGTGAGCTCCATCAGATTCCCGGAGTGGAAGCTGCTTTCTCTTCTGCCTTCTGAATTAGTTTCCCCAACAGCAAGAAATCAGGCTTCCTGGGGAAACTGAAGTTTGCTCATGAACTTGACCATTAATTGTTGCTCGGTTATTTGGGCCAGCTGCCTTTGCAAACAGCAATTAGCTGTGCCCTGGAATGAACTGCTGCAGAAGCCCTGAGGTCCTGACCACAGACACTGTTCCGGTTCCCCTTCCCTTTGACACACAGCAGTGAACTCTGAATTCCAGCACGTCTTCGCTCTACTGTAGAGACTTTCTAGGGCTGGCAGGCATTCGGCCAGAACTGGTCTCTGTGGCTTTGTGCCCACAGGTAATTATTAGGGCCAGGCTCCACTCACCCTCTTAACCTCCTTGACTTTCAGCCCTGGGGTCCGCCACCCCTGCAGCGTTTGGAGGCATGTCTAACCACAGAACGGACGTGTGTGGTACAGCAGGGGGTCTGATGGATGGAGGATCCCTCCATGACCTTCTGCTCTCCAGCAGCCGGACCGGGGTTCTGAACATGTCCGGTCATGTCTGCCACTGACCTCTTTACCCATGAAAGAGTCTAATATCTGTAGAAATTTTGTGCATTTATATATACAATACTGAGCAAATACTAATTCTCAGCCTGTACTTTCCGAAGACTTAGACTCTCAGCCTTGCCTACATAAAGCCACAGATATGCAGTTCTCTCTCTGCAGTTCTCTATTTCACAGACCTGCGTCCTTAAAGTTCATGCCTCCACAGTCCTATTTCTGATTGTAGAAGAGCCCCCATTTCCTTCTTTTGAAGGAGACTTTCCAAGGATGGCACAACTCCTATTGGGCCAACCTCTGCTCCCTGGTACCATGAGCATAACAACTGGATGGTCATCGTGAAAGCTCATTCTTGTCACAGTTCTAGGGATGTAATTTACCTAAAGGTCCAAAACCCAGACAAACCATCACATACGACCTCAATGTTCCAGGCTTCCTTGCAGAACATTGCCATGGTGTCACATCCAAATAAACACAGATCCCACCTTTAAAAAAGCTGACAAGTAATGCAGATCTTTAATGAAGTATTCTTCTAGACCCAGAAGAGAGGGTTACAAAGGACAAAAATATCTCCTAAAATCCCTAAACAATTCTTCTTATGCCCAAACTGATTTCTCATTGTTTCCTATGGCAAGTGCTCTAAATCTAAATGTCTCCAGTTTTTCCTCCTTTCTCTGCCTCTCCATCCCTTTCTTTCTCTCTGCCTCTCCATCCCTTTCTTTCTCTCTGCTTTTCTCTTTCTCTCTCTCCCTCTGTTCTGCATGATTACATCTCCTTAGCATTTCATCACAACAGGTTGTCTGTTCAACAAAACCGAACCGTCTACCCTGAGGCTCCTTACAAAAAGCACCAGGGACAATTTTTCTTTTCTGCAGTTATTTTTCAATTAAACTTTTTATTTTGAGATAAATGTAGATTCACATGCAGTTGTAAGAAATAACACAGACAGAGCCCCTGTACCTTTACCCAGTTTCTTCAATGTTAACTTCTTGCCAAACTACATAGCGTAATTTCACAACCATGATATTGTCATCCATATAGTCAAGATACAGAACATTTCCATCACCACAAGGAGGCGTCATGTTCCCCTTTTGTAACCACACCTATTTCCTCCCCATCCTCTCCTTAGCTCCCGGCAACCACTAATCTCTTCTCCATTTCTGTAATTGTGTCATGTCAGGGCTCTTGTATAAATGGAATCATACCGTATGTAACTTCAGGGGACTGGTTTTTTTCACTTAGCAAAATTCCCTGGAGATTCATCCACGTTGGTGCATGTGTCTGTATGAATAATTCCTTTTTATTGTTGAGTACTTATCTTTGTTCATTTGGGCTGCAATAACTAAGTACCACAGACTGTGTAGCTTATAAACAACAGAAATTTACTTCTCACAGCTCTCGAAGTCCAAGGTCAAGACAGCAGCGTGGTCATGCTCTTGTGAGGGCCCACTTCCTGGTTCATAGCCAGTGCCTTCTTCTGTGTCCTCACATGATGGGAGGGGTTAGGGGTCCCTCTGGAGCCTCTTTTATAAGGCACTAATCTCATTCATAAGGGTTCTACCCTCATGACTTACGCATCTCCCAAAGGTCCTACCTACTAATACCATCATATTTGGGGGTTAAGATTTCAACATATGAAATGTGGGCAGGGGCACAAACATTTAGACCATAGCACTAGTGTTCCATGGAAAAGATGTACCACAGTTTGTTTAACCATTCACCCCTTAAAAGACAATTGGGTTATTTCCAGTTTTTGCCTATTAAAATAAAACCACTATAAATATTTGGGTACAAGGTTTTGTGTGAACTTAAGTCATCACTTCTCTGGGATAAATACCCAAGAGTGCCATTCCTGGAGCGTATGGTATTTGCAGGCTTAATTTGTAAAGAAATGCCAAATATTTTTCCAGATTTTTACCATTTTCCATTCCTATCAGCAATGTATCCAGTTTCTCTGCATCCTCACCGAATTTTATAGTGACATTATTTTTTGTTTCAGCCATTCTGATGGGTGTATAGTGATATCTCATTGTGGTTTTAATTTGCATTTCTCTGATGGCTAATGATGTTGAACAACTCTTCATGTGCTTATTTTCCATGTGTACATCCCTTTGAATGAAATGTTTCTCTGTGTCTTTTGTTCTTTAAGATTTTTTTTGATGTGAACCATTTTTAAAGTCTTTATTTAATTTGTTACAATATTGTTTCTGTTTTATGTTTTTCTTTTGGCCCTGAGCCATGTGGGGTGTTCACTCCCTGACCAGGGATCAAACCCACACTCCCTGCATCAGAAGGCACAGTCTTAACCACTGGGCCACCAGGGAAGTCCCTCTTTTGTTCATTTCTAATTGGATTGTTTGCTTTTTTCTTTTGAGTTTTGAGAGTTCTTTATCTATTCTAGATACCTGTCCTTTTTCATATATGTGGTTTGAAAATATTTCCTCCTGTCCTATAGCTTATCTTTTCATCCACTTAACTTTGCTCTATGAAAATAAATTTGATATCAAACTTATCAATTTTTCCTTTAATGGATTGTGCTTTTGGGGTAAAGTCTAAGAACTCTTTGCCTACGTCTAGATCGCAAAGATTTTCTCCTGTGTTTTTCTTTCCTAAAAGTTTTATAGTTTTGTATTTTATGTGTAAGTCCATAATCCAGTTTTGAGTTAATTTTTGTATAACATGTGAGACTTAGGTACAGGATCTTTTCTTTTTCTTTGATTTTTATGTCTAATTGTTCCAACATTTGTTTAAAAAGCTATCTTTCCTCTATAAAATTGCTTTTGCATCTTTGTCAAAAATGAGCTGGGCAAGGGGACTTCCCTGGTGACGCAGTAGTTAAGACCCCGTGCTCCCATAGCAGAGAGCTCGGGTTTGATCCCTAGTCAGGGAACTAGATCCCACATGCATGCTGCAGCTAAGAGTTCACATGACACAACTAAGGAGCCTGCCTGCTGCAACTAGGACCCGGCACAACCAGATAAATAAATAATAAATATTTTTAAAAAATAAGCTGGACAAATTTGTAAGGTTCTATTTCTGTATTCTCTGTTCCATTGATCTATGTGTCTACCCCTTCATCACTTCCGATGCAGTCTTTTTTTTTTTTCTTACATGTATAGGTATTTTTCAATGTGGTTACTTTTTAAATTTTAATATTTATTTTATATTGGAGTACAGTTGATTTACAATGTTGTGTTAGTTTCAGGTATATGGCAAAGAGATTCAAGTATACATATACATATATCCATTCCTTTTCAGATCCAATCCTGTCTTGATTCCTGTAGCTGTGTAAGTCTTGAAATTGGGGAGACACTCCTCCTACTTTGTTCTTCTTTTTTCAAAATTGTTTGAGCTCTTTAAAGTTCCTTTGCCTGTTGATATAAATTTTAGAATAATCTATATCTTTAAAATTCCTGCTGATATTTTAATAGAAATCATGTTAAACTTACATATCAATTTGGGGAGAATTGACATCTTTATTGTGTTCAGTCTTCCAATCTGTAAACATATTATATCTTTCCTATTACTTAGGCTTTCCTCGATTTCTTTCATTAGTGTTATGTAGTATTCAGCGTAGAAGTTCTGTACATGTTTTGTTCAATTTATATCTAAGTATTCTTTTCTTTTTAGTTTGTAAATGGTATTGTATTTTTAATTTCAATATCCATGTGTTCATTGCTAGTATATAGAAATAATTTTTATATGTTTATAAAGAAACCTTGCTGAATTCACTTATTAGTTCTAGGAGGGTTGTAAAAATATATATATTCCTTGGGATTTTCTATGTAGACCATCATGTTATCTGCAAACAGAGACAGTTTTATTTTTTCCTTCCCAATCTGTATGATTATATTATGTTATGTTATATTATTTTTAAAATTTTGTTTTTGCCCTATTCTACCTGCTAGAACTTCGAGAAGTTTTTAAACAAGAGTGGAGAAGACATTCTTGCCCTGTTCCTAATCTAAGGGAGGAAGCGTTTGGTCTTTCCTCATGAAGAATAATGTTAGCTGTAGGCTTTTGTAGATGCTCTTTGTCAAGTTGAGGGTGTTCTCCTCTATTCTTATTTTTTTCTGAGAATTTTTATCAAGAATGGGTATTGAATTTTGTCAAAAATATTTCCTGCACCATTTGATATGATCATGTGATTTTTTTCTTCTTTAGCCTATTAATTTGATGGATTATATTGATTGATTTCAAATATTGAACCAGTCTTGCTTGCATTGCATCTATAGTCATGAGGGATATCAGCCTGTATTTTTCTTTTTTTATACTGTCTTTGGTTTTGGTATCAGAGTAATATTAGCTTCATAAGAGGAATTGGGAAATGTTCCTTCTCTTTTGTTTTCTGGAAGACATTGTGTAGAATGGTGTTAAATCTTCTTAAACGTTTGGTAGAATTCTCTAGTGAAATCATCTGGTCTTGGAGATCCTTTTGGGGAGTTTAAAAACTATAGATCCGATTTTCTTAATAGTTACAGGACTATTCAAATCTATCTTTTATTTGTAAGTTGGTAGTTTGTGTTTTTTGAGGAATGCTCTGTTTTATCTAACTATCAGATTTGTGTGTGTGGAGTTATTTGTAGTATTCCCGTATTTTTTTATGTCTGCAGGGTCTGTAGTGATATCTATTTCACTCCTGATATTGGTAATTTGTGTCTTCTCTCTTTTTTTTTTTATTTGCCAGTCTTGCTAGAAATTTGTCAATATTATTGATCTTTTCAAAGAACCAGATCTTTGTTTCATTAATTTTATTTATTGTTTTCCAGTTTTCAAGTTTATTTCTTTCTTTCCCCTTGCTTGCTGTGAGGGAAGGGTTGTCTCTGAAACCAAGTACAGAAACTGGTCCTCTGAGTCTGGAGAGATGGAGGTAAAGATGGGGGTGGGGGAGTGAATGCAGATGAGGAACAGGAAAGGAAGTATGTAGTTTACAGGTTCCACCTTGATCATCTTGATAGAGTGGGTAGTAGGTCCTCTGCTGGTGTAACGGCTGAAGGGTTGATTGAATAGGGAGATTGGAGACAGTGCTGAGGACTTGGAAAGGGAGAAGGTGCTTGACCATGAGGAGGTAAAGTGTCATCCCTTGAGTGTGAGGACTCAAATCAGGTTGGATACATGGCAGCCCCACTGTTAAGAATTAAGGTGGCTTTCCAGCTGAACTAACAGGTCAGTCTCAGCCATATTGTAATTTGTGACATGTGAGCCAAGGCAGATATAAGCTCTTGGTGAAAGAAAGAAGAAGGAAGGAAGGAAGGAAAAAAGAAAGAAAGAAAGACATTTTAGTGATGATCTTTCAACACAGAGAAAAAACATCAATGTGGAGTTTGGTCTGTAAAACACTGATGTGCAAATACCACTGGCAGCAGGCTTGTACAGCTTGTGTTGTGTAATTATTGTGAAAGAACGGAAAGAATTCCATGAATTGCCTATATTTCACTGTTTGGGCACAGAATCAGCTGAGGTCAGGTAATAATAAGCAGTCCTGCTCCCAGCCTTATTCATTTAATCATCTCTAACGCTGCTGAGACAAGGCTCCTCTTTATGCCACGTGGAGGCCCGGATTCTGTGATTGTAGCATTGTACCAGCGCTTGGCTCGGTGAACCGGGGGTTCTCAGGTCACATCATCAGAGACGGCTAGCGCCAGAGACACATCCACTGTCTTGCTGCCCCACGTGATGGCCACTGAAAACCCCAGGGTGGAGACTCGCTGCAGAAACCCTATTCAGTTCATGCATAGCTCCAAGGAGGGCAGGACTGACGTCAGCCTGGGAGGTGAAAGGCCCAGACCCAGAGAAGGCAGGCTGTGTTCCAGGACGTGACAGTTTCTGTGGAGACGAGATGTATGGCCTCCCTCAGTTGTAGCGTGGCTGAACTGGAGGATCAGTGAAGATAAGCCTTCTGAGTTCATGCATTATTCAGGAGGAGGGAGAGGGAAACAAATCATATATTTTCAAGCCGAAGGCTCCATTGTTCAACCAAATTCTATTTAGATGGAACCTGAGCCTGGGCACCCAAATGAATCCGAGAGCTAGGGAAGTCGCAGTGATCCGTCTGTCCCCAGGCAGTACAGAGTTCTCTATTGGTCCCAAATTATCATGGATCATCTCTTCCTTCCACTGTAGGAAGGAACAAAAGAACAGACATTTATTTAACACCTGCTGTGGACACACTCTTGAATAGACCTTCCCTAATCTTCCCAACAACATGTGAAGCGGATCTGAGCAACCCCTTTCACAGAAAGGAAAGTAGGGAGTCAAGTGGATTAAGGAGCTTCCCTATGGCCGCACCAGTCTCAGTGGCGGGGCTGGGATTAGAACCTAGGCTATGTGACACAGAAACCTATTCATACTCTTCCCATTATATCCAAAGAAATCCATAAGTGACATGCTTTGTGTTTCTTTCTGCTCGGAGTGCCTATTTAGACATCATAAAAATTTGCAGCTCAAGACCGAATGACCTCAGAGGGCAAGTGGGTATTTATTTGCCCAGTGGCCTAGGGGGTGGGAGGAACATTTTTCACCTTTATAGGTTTTGGACCAGGTGCAGCTGGTTGTCTTTGAACTTACAATGCTCACTGCCTGTAGCACCCATTTTTACACTTGTTCCTACCCTGACTCTGGTGAGACCTGGGAGACTGAGCCTTGGTCACTACATTATTCACATAGCAGGGAGTTGGGCTTTCCTGGTGGCGCAGTGGTTGAGAGTCCGCCTGCCAATGCAGGGGACATGGGTTCGTGCCCCGGTCCGGGAAGATCCCACATGCCGCGGAGCGGCTGGGCCCATGAGCCATGGCCGCTGAGCCTGCGCGTCCGGAGCCTGTGCTCCGCGACGGGAGAGGCCACAACAGTGAGAGGCCCGCGTACCGCAAAAAAAAAAAAAAAAAAAAAAAAAACAACACAAAAACATATAGTAGGGAGTTGAAGTCTTGGCCTTTTCTGAATCAAAAATCAGGACACCTGATCCGACCAAGACCTTTTTCTGATTTGTAAATACATATGAACAAAAGCAATAACAAGTCCACCCACTTATTTGCACATTTAATCAATGATTTCCATGGAAGGGTTCACAATTATGGAACAGTGATAGCCTCATGCTGAGAAGAAGGGAGAAGTCGAGGCATCTGCGCCGAGTAAAACTGATTTGAATTGAGCTGCACAACTGCCTGGCCCATGGGAATGCCCTTGCCAGCTTTCCCAGTGGATTTCTTGTTCCTGCTGCGGGCAAAAGATGGAGGTCTGAAACCAGTTTCTATGAAGAACCATGAGTAAGTGACATATCTGGAAGCTGTTCATCAGAAAGGTTGCCTTTTCTCTCACAAAGTGAACCTCTTTGGAGCTACTGAACCTCTTTCTCCAAATCCCAGGGCCTGGTGCTGGTCCCATTGGCATCCGGTCTCCAGGTATAGCTCTTTGGGCACTAATCTGTCTATAACCCTGAGCAAAGACTTCAGGCTGCTGACCAGGCCCACAGCCCGTGTGCCTCATCAGGCCTCTACTACCTGGGCTCATCACAGCTGGGATGCTCCTGCACCATCCTCCTCCCTGCCGTGGCCCATCCAGTCCTCTCTGCCAATGAAACCTTTCATATCCGCCCCTCCCACACCATGCTGTGATTTCTTCCGATTCTTTCCTCCACAGATGCTGTTCTTCCCAGACTTTTCCAATAATGGGAATTATCCCTTAGAATATTGATGCATTATAAATCAGTGCTCCGTATCACCGTGTCTTCAGGCTCCTCACAGAAATGTCTTTCTACATCCCAACTCAAAAAGCTCACTCTCTCTGGGAAAGCTGGGGCCTCGAACCCCCAGGGGTAGAATGGGAGGTTAAAAGATCTACCTCCGACATGGCACCTGGGAAGTGCTGTATCCATGGCTGAGTGAGGCATCTTGGTGGATGGACCTGAGGACGGCTTCACAGAGGCATGTGCCCCCATTGTGCTGCAGGGGGCTGGGCAAGAGGGTCAGCAGACCCAAAGAGGCCCTGTCCTCGGGACAAGGAGGAGAAAGATAGTGTGAACCTGACAACTGGTGGCCTCACCTCAGTAGCAGATGCTGCCAGGGAGCAAGAGGATGCCAGGGCCTCATGGAGGGACTTCCCTGGCGGTCCATTGGTTAAGACTTCGCCTCCCAGTGCAGGGAGTGCAGGTTCGATCCCTGGTCAGGGAGCTAAGATCCCACATGCCTCAAGGCCAAAAAAACCAAAACATAAAAAAAAAGAAGCAATATTGTAACAAATTCAATGAAGACTTTAAAAATGTTTCAACTCAAAAAAAAAAAAAAAAAAAGACTCAGTGAGGCAAGAAGATGGCCAGGGACCATTCCAGCACCTGCCTTTCAAGGTCACAATCATGTCACCTGCAAATAGAGATAGTTTTAGTTCCTCCTTGCCATTCTGAATGCCTTTTATTTCTTTGTCTCATCTAACTGCCCTTTCTAGAGCTTCTGGTGCAATGTTAAATAGAAATGGTGAGAGCGGACATCCTTGTCTTATTCCCAATCTTAGTAGGAAAGCTTTCAGTCTCTCCCCATTTAAGTATTGGGTTGGCCAAAAAGTTTGTTTGGGTTTTTCCATAAGATGTTACGGAAAAACCGGAACGAACTTTTGGGTCAACCCAATATGTTGTAAGCTGTGGAATTTTCATAGATGCCCTTTATCAGGTTGAGGAAGTTCCTTTCTATTTCTAGTTTATTGAGTGTTGTCATGAAGGGTATTAGGTTTTGTCAAATGCTTTGTCTGTATCTACTGAGATGATCGTATGGATTTTTCTTCCTTTAGTCTATTAATCTGGTGTATTACATTGACTCATTTCTCTATATTGAATCAAATTTTAATTCCTGGAATAAATCCTTTTTATTTGCTGCTGGATTTGGTTTGCTAGTATTCGGTTGAAGATTTTTGCTTCTATATTCATAAGAGATATTGGTCTGTAGTTTTCTTTTCTTGGGATGTCTTTGTCTGATTTTGGTATCAAGGTAATACTGACCTCATAGAATGAGTTACGAGGTATTCTCTCCTCTTCTATTTTTTTAGAAGAGATTGTGATTAATTGGTGTTAATTCATCTTTAAAAATTTGGTAGAATTCACTGGTGAAGCCATCTGGTCCTGGGATTTCCTTTGTAGGACTTTTTTGATTGCTGGTTCAATCTTTTTCTTCTTATAGGCCTATGCAGATTTTCTACTTATTCTTGAATAATTTTTGGTAGTTTGTATCTTTGTAGGAATTTGTCCAATTCATCTAGGCTTTCTAGTTTGTTGGCATGCAATTGTTTACAATATTCTCCTATAATCCTTTTTTATTTCTGTAAGGTTAGTAATAACATCCCCTCTTTCTTTCCTGATTTTAGTAATTTGAATCATCTCTCTTTGAATTTGGTTAGTCTAGCGAAAGGTTTGTCAATTTTGTTGATCTTTTCAAAGAACCAACTTTGGATTTCATTTATTTTCTGTATTGTTTTCTATTCTCTACTTTGTTTATTTCCATTCTAGTTTTTATTATTTCCTTCCCTTTTCTTGCTCTGGGTTTGGTTTGGTCTTTTTTCTGGTTTCTTAAGGTGCAGGGTTAGGTTTTGTATTTGAGATCCTTCTGTTTTAGTGTAGGTATTTACAGCTATAAATAGCTTTCTGAGCACAACTTTCACAACTTCTCATAATGTACACTGTATTTTCATTTTCATTCATCTCAAGGTGTTTTCTAATTCCTCTTGTGATTTCTTCTTTGACCCACTGGTTAGTACTTAATTTCCACACATTGTGCATTTCCCAAGTTTCCTTCTGTTATTAACTTCTAATTTAGTTCCACTGTAGACAGAGAACATACCTTGTTTGATTCGAATCCTTTTAAATTTACTGAGCCTTGTTTTATGGCCTGACATAGGGTCCACCCTAGAGAGTGTTCCATGTTCACTGAGAAGAATGTGTATTCTGCTGTTGTTGGGTGGTGTGCTCTACAGATGTCTGTTAGGTCTATTTGGTTAGTAGTATTATTCAAGTCTTCTTTTTCCTTGATCTCTTGTCTAGTTGTTCTATCCATTTCTTGAATGCTTTCCAACACCACCAAGCAATTCTCCAATTCTCAGTGGACATTGACTGAGTATCCCACAAATTTAACTCAGTTCTGGCACTATTAACCTGGAGATAGTGTCTGGTTCCACAAATTTAACTCAGTTCTGGCACTGTTAACCTGGAGATAGTGTCTGGTTCCACAAGTTAAGGGCCAGGTTGTTACCTGTGCCAGAACTGACACAGTTCAAAGCCAGGTTGTTACCTGTGCCTCTGACTGACCAGCTATGAATCAGAGGTTCCCACAGACATCTCCTTGAGTTCAATTAATTTGCTAGACTGGCTCACAGAATTCAGAAAACATTTACTTACACTGACCAGTTTATTATAAAGGATATTGAGGAACAGGCAGATGAAGACGTACATAGGGCAAGGTCTGGAACTGTCGCAAGTGCAGGAGTTTTATTCTCCATGGAACTGAAATGTGCTGCTCTCCCACTCATCAGATCTTGTCGGTCAAGAGGTTTTATAGAACTTTAATCTCCAGCACCCACCCCCTTCCCTGGGGTCAGTGAGCGGGGCTGAAAGTTCCAACCCTATGATTACTTGGTCTTTCTGGCAACCAGCCCCAACCTGAGGCTGTGTGGGAACCGCACCCTAAGTTACCTCATTAGCATAAACTCAGGTGTTCTCAAATGAAGCTCCTTATGAGTAACAAAAGACACTCCTTTCAGGAGATTCCAAGGGTTTTTCTAGCTTTGTGCCAAGAACTGGGGAAAAAGATCAAATCTATTTCTTATTGTACCACACCGTAATTGAAAATGGGGTATTGAAGTTTCCAGGTTCTTGAGAATTGTCTATTTCTCCCTTCCATTCTGTCAATGTTTACTTCATGTGTTTTGGGGTTCTGTTATTAGGATCGTATATAAGTGTTATTTCTTCTTGATGGATGGCCCCTTTTATCACCATAAAATGTCCTTCTTTGTCTTTAATAACAATTTTTGTCTTAAAGTCTATTTTGTCTGCTATTAGTATAGCCACTCTGGCTCTCTTTTTGTTGCTATTTGCATGATATACCTTTTCCCATCCTTGTACTTTCACACTATATGTCTCTTTAAATCTAGCCAGCATCTAGTTACATCCCCATCTTTTATTTTTAATAAATCTATTTATTTATTTTTTGGCTGCATTGGGTCTTCACTGCGGTGCATGGGCTTTTCTCTAGTTGCGGTGAGTGGGGGCTACTCTTCGTTGTGGTGCGCGGGCTCTTAATATGGTGGCTTCTCTTTGTTGCAGAGCATGGGCTCTAGGCATGCGAGCTTCAGTAGTTGTGGCACGCGGGCTCAGTAGTTGTGGCTCACGGGCTTAGTTGCTCCAAAGCATGTGGGATCTTCCTGGAGCAGGGCTCAAACTGGTGTCCCCTGCATTGGCAGGCAGATTATTAACCACTGCGCCACCAGGAAGTCGACATCCCCATCTTTTAACTGAAGAGTTTAATCCATTGACACCTAATGTAATACTGATAAGTTACAATTTATGTCTGTCATTTTACTATTTCTTTTCTACATATCTTATGTCATTTTTGTCCTTCTATTCCTCTATTACTGCCTTCTTTTGTGTTAGATACTTTATAGTGTATGATTTTAATTCCTTTGTCATTTCTTTTACTATATATTTTTGCATTATTTTCTTAGTGGTTGCCTTGGGAATTACAATTAACATCTTAATATATAACAATCTAGTTCAGATCAGCACCAATTTAATTTCAACAGCATCTAAAATATTTGGTCTTATATAGCTCCAATCCTACATTTCCTTTGTACTGTTATTGTCACAAATTACATCTTTATACATATTGTGTCTATCAATATAGACTCATAAGTATTGCTTTATGCAGTTGTCTTTTAAATAAGATAAGGAAAAAAGAGTTACAAACTAAAAATACATTTTTACTGTCTGTTATACTTAGTTATGTTACCAAGTCCAAGCTCACTCTGCTTGCGGCATGAAAGGCCAATAGATCAGAGACGAGGTGTTAAGGCAAGGAATACGACTCTATTCAGAAGGCCAACAGACCGAGAAGATGACAGACTAAAGTCTCAAAATAACCATCTTATCTGCGTTTGGATGCCAGTTTCTTTTATAGCACAGAGAGGGGGAGGAGATGAGGAAATAAAGTAAAAAGGCCGTAAGTTTTGCAAATATCACTTGGAATGGCCAGTCTGGGGGAGGGGATGTGTTAATTTCTTCTTTCTTGTAGCCATCCACAGGTGGACAGGTTCCGGATATTTCCCTGAACAAAGGCACTTTTGTTTAACATTCAGGCAGAGGGGCAGGGTTCCCCGGAGGCAAGCCTTTATGTATAGGCAGTATCCTTTCAGTGAACAAAAGCAGTGGAAAGCAAAGGTTAAAGGAGCAGATCCAACATGTGGTCCAATTTGGCTCTTCCTTGTTACAGTTACTTTTACTTGTGATCTTTATTTCTTCTTGTTGATTTGAATTACTACCTAGTGTCCTTTACTGGTTGAAGAACTTCGTTAGTATTTCCTCTAGGGCAGGTATGTCAGTGACAAACTCATAGTTCTTGTTTCTCTTGGAATGTCTTGATTTCTCCTTCTTTAAAATTGTTTTTAAAAATTCTAACTTAAATTTAAAATTTTTTTAATATTACAAATTTTTATTGTAGTAAGAACACAACATGAAATCTAATCTCAACAATTGTTTTTTTTTTTGGTCTTTGGCTTTGACGGTTCAATTTTATGCTTAGATGTGGATCTCTTTGAATTTCCTCTACTTTGAAGTCATTGAGCTTCTCAGATGTGTAATCAATGTTTTTCATTAAATTTGGGAAGCTTTCACCCATTATCTGTTCAAATAGTCTGTCGTAGTCAGTCGGTCAGCCTGTCAGCCCATCTATTTGCAGAAGAACACTGTTGACAGGGACCCCACTAATATATTCATTGCAATTCTCTTCAGCCTGAAGAGATACAAGCACTTTTCCTTTATTCTTTTTATTTGAAACTGTGTCTTAATCTTTATTTCTTTTCAGATACTACATCAGAGTCAGACAATACATTAATATCAAGTTGCAATCATTGTTTCATAGTAAATGTTTATAAAAAGTGTTTAACATAGTTTCATAATTGAGATTGAGCATCTTTTCATATATTTGAGAGTACTTTGTGTTTCCTTTACTGTGAAATGTCTGGACAAACATTTTAAAAATAAACAAATCTGAGTGCCATTATTGAAAGTGGAGTAAGGACCTTGGAAAATTCACCCCTTCATAAAAGCAACAATGAAAAGGGCAAAAAGTATTAGAATAAACATTTTTAGAACTCTGGAAATTAACTAAGTGCTTTTGGGAACTTTGGATGCATTTATGCAAGAAAAACTGGCTGAATCTCAGTAAGAACAGTAAGCTTTGTGGCATTTAAACTTACTCTGATTGTCTTTGTTTTTGAGATGTTAGCAGTCATTCATAATTAATACCCAGATCCATTAATTCAGTGGGGACTATGAAATGATGATATTCTAATTCCATCATGCCTTCTTCATTTATTCGCCAGACTATTAAGAATACTGTAAAGAGAAACTTCTCTATCAACTGTTTGGTTACTTGTACAGGAAAGGAAAGACAAATGCTTCATTTTTTTCTTTTCATTTACTAGATTTTAGAGTAATGAGTTGATTCCCTCCAAAAATGAATAATGAAGTTTTGTTTTGTTTAAGTATCATCAAATGAACTCATGGATTTACAGCTTTACTCAGCTTTTCTCATTGTCCTCAGTGGGAGGTTTGGTCTGAATTACACCAATTTGCTCTTACCCAAATTGGAAGTCCTGTTTGTTTTTTTAACTGAAAACACACCTGGGTTTGATAACTCTTGTTTGCCAGAAACTCTCACCCTTTGACATGAAAGTAGGTGATGTGGGATTGGAAGAAAGACCTAGAGTGGTGAAACAATGGCGAGCTCCTATGATTTGAATAGTACTTTAAATTCCAGCCCTGCCAATTTTACTCCCCCATGTAATCCTACCTGAGAATCAGCAGAGCTGCAGACATGGCTGGTCCCACACGGTGTTCCCAGGCAGTGCTTCAATACACCACACACCAGTGGGCAGAGTGGTGGGGAGTGCCAGACTCTGCAGGTGGGAAGACAGACCCAGATTAGAGACCCTGAGTGAGGCACCTAACCTCAGCAGTCCTCGGTGACATCTGTAAAAACCATGGCACCTGACTTGTGGTAGTGAGATTGTAATTCCAGTGCCTGTCACATCATAACTTTTACATTATTTTTTGCAATTATTGTTATTACTTGTTACTCACATTGTTATAACTCTCCATGGTTCTTTAGGTTTTACTTCAAGGCAGTCTGCTTGATCCTATGATATTTTAGCCACTTTTGCCTTGTTTCCACATGCCTAACCTTTTCCAGCTTGGTGAGAGAAAGGCCATGGGCTTTGGAGCCCAAATCCTTGTTCCTGATTATCCAAGTGATCTTGGGCAGGTTTAGTACATTATTTTACACTTCTGTAAAAATCAAACACCTTGTACATTTGTTTTTCAGGTTAAATTAAATGAGGTAAGTTGGTCAAAGGTTTTATAATTTGTGATATGAGATATATTAGGTAGTCTCTACATGCTAGTTTATTTTCTTGAACCAGATCCTTTGGTTTCAACTCCAAAATCACACATTCTTTTCAAACCAGCAAGACTAATTGCAATGATGAATTCTATTGGCAAGTGTAAATAAAACTGTGCACACAGAAAGGGAAGAGTCTGCTGGTGAGAAGTGGCTGCTCAAGGTAAGGGTACTGTGGCTCGGAGGACTAGAAGATGTACTGACAGCTTAACTTTCGGGCAAGATCCACGGGAACCTGATCAAAGTCTTGAGAGGACTGAGATTCCTGGAATCCTAGCAAACCTTAGACAATAGAACACAGAGGAAATAGACTATACCAGTTATATCAGGTTGGACTTTGGAAGTTACATTAAGCCTCAAAGCATCATATGTGGTACACAGAACCCTATGCATGTTAAAAAGAAGACCAAGAGAAGATAACAAACTTATCCCAAAGAAATAAAACAGAATGGTGGATCATCAGGTCCCATGGCTCCATGTTAAGTGCCCACTTATTTTGCTCACACATAATGCTACTCTATAATATCTAATCCTGGCTTGAAGACTCCAGCATTCCCAGGGGTTTTCTGCTGGGCTATCATGGGAGGAGGGAAGGTCCCCCTGGCAGTGGGCATTGTGTGATGCATAGGAATGGAAGACAGGAACGAGCAGACGGTGCAGTCATCATCATTTTCAAGAACACAACACAGGATGATGGCACACAAATGCATGCTAGGGAAAAAGGATATAATCTATCATAGAGAACAAAGGAATTCCAAAGTATTTTCTAGTTAGGGAAGATTAGAAGGAAAAGGGAGAAGGGAACCTACAAATATTGAAAAATTCTTCCTTCTAGTCCTTCTGGGCAATTTGGGTTTGCTTTTTGCTCTGAGCAGTTAAAATGGATCTGTGAACTCTATGTCATAATCTGCTGAAAGGAACAATTGCCATTAATTTTAATTTCCCTTCATGGTGAATTTCAATTAGTTACTTGTCTGAGCAATGATCTACTAACTAGACAGCTTCCAGATATGAACAGCATTATCTGATTTTCCTAGGTAACAGAAATTAACAGGTTTAAAATGTGCCTTTGTAAAATCAAGGCTAATTAAGATCTAAGTCTAAGCCCATCCCCGATTTTTTCTTGTTTTCTTTATTAGGATTTCCTGTCTCTGACAAATATACCAAAGACAATAGAAATATAACTATTTTCTCTTGGATCCTGTCATTTACATAGCAAGCAAGTGGTCTGTGAATTACAAAATGCCTACTCTTCTCCCACAAGACCCACTTGCAAAGCTCTGAGAGTAGGGGGAAAAAACCTTAAGGTTATGCTAGAGTAATTTCCTTTAATAGATTTGGAGAAAGAAAACTTTAACTAGAAATACTGTTTAAAAAATCAAAATACTGTTAAAAATGCTTTAAAATGTAGATATAGAAGAATACTTGCTTCGTATGGTAAAGATAATAGCAATATAAAACCAACAGCTACTGTTAATAATCAACAGAAAAACTTACGAGACATCCCTGCTAAGATCGGAACAAAACAAGGTGTTTCTCTGTTAAGATTCTTAGAGGCCTTAGCCGCTTTCCAAAGCAGATCAAATGTGCCAAAACTTAATTTGCATGGTGATCAATTACCTCATTTTTGGAAGTTTTAAGTGTTGCCTTGGCTTCTTCCAAGCTGTTTGCTGTTGGGTGGGCAGGGGGTGGGCAGGCCATGATACTGGGCCGCTATGATTCCCCAACACCTTTTTTCTATCAAAAACAAGTTTATAATGATTCATCCTGCGTGAAACTGTCCAAATTGCTTGTGAGGATTTCCCTGTGAGTTTTCGTCTTTCCTCTAGCTTTGCACCCCGCCTCCTTTGAGGTCTGGTGGGGTGAGGGAGATACTCAGAATGGACATCCATAACCACCTCTAAAGGCTGGAAGATGCTCCCGGATCACTGTCCAGGGCCCCCTGTGGCCACACCCCTAGGGACAGCCCAGGGAATCCAACAAGCAGGAATCCCGCCCAAGCTCCTCTCCCCAGCATGTGAGCAGAGGGGCATCAGCTGTTGCAAACCATCGAATAGCTGGAGGGACTGGTTTGTTGATTCTTTGTGACTTTATTTGGGGCTGCCTCTTTCTCCCTCATGAAACTGAGGGAGGGAAAGCTGGCCCATTCCTGCCAGAACAGGATAAAATGGAGGAGGTGGGGTGAGGTGGGAGTGCAGAGATCTGGCTTGCCTCCAGTGTCAGGTGCCACCCGAAGCTGTGAAGCCCACACCTTGGCAACAGCTCATGACTGACTGTGAGAGAAGCACGGAGGCGATGTGGAGAGAAAGAGGGGCTCCAGAAGTTCTGACCCCTTGCCACGTGTGCCCGTGGAAGATGAGAGCTGAGGAGGGACCACTGCGCCCAGATGAAGTTGCTGACTCTACTCTGATCCCGCCGAGTGGGAGGAAAGTGAAATCCTGCAGGCCGAGCCTAAATGAGCAGAATAAGGGTGCGGTTCTGGGGGAAACTGATAGTATTTGGCCAGAAGATCCAAGGGAAGCCTGAATCCCATCTCACCAATCCCTCTCCTGCTGTGAGGCTCCTGAGAGAGCTCATCCAAACACGGAGAAGGGCAGAAGGGCACTCAAGTGCCGTGTGATAGCTGGACCAGAGCCTAATGACCTGTGTAGACCTTTCTAATCAAAGCCCAGTTGGAGCAGGCTGCTTAGATGCTTCCTCAGCCTGAGTCTCAGTCTTGGGGTCTTGTCCCCTTCTGGTGAGTTCCATGGCACAGGAAGCAATGAACATCTTGCTCAGGCCAGTCCTCAGTGCGGGGCAGGGCAGAGTGCAGCCTAAGATTCTGGTGCCTCAAGTGAAAGAGAGCATGGCTGCCTGTACCTTTAATAGACAGTGACCCCGCCCACTACCAGTTTCCTGGGGTTTGGCCAATCAAATTAGCACCTTCTCCTCTCTGGAGGAATTAAGAAGGGAGTGGGCAGACAGGTGGATGGAGAAGTAGGCGAGATTGCAGATAACAATTACAATCGTTTAACCTGGAGCTGGACGTTCAAAAACAATGCCATAAACATGAACTAGACGTGAGGCATGGATATTTGAATGGTGGAGAGAAAACAATTATTCCTATTTGTGGCTAGGATATCCAAGAGAATGGACTAAAAAGCTATGTCCACATTTCAGTTATTTTCTTAAGGTAGATTTCAGAGACTTGGAGTGTGTTAATCACAGAAACAGAATTGCTGACTCAAGGTGTGGGTACGAGGTTTTCCAGAGGGCTTGGGCTCGTGATTACCTGTGGCTGCCCCTTTCACAGGCACTTTTTTTTTTAATTTACTAAATATGTAGCTAAAAACAAGACAACAAGCACCTCCCCCCACAAAAAAACCCCCTGCATTTTGTTGTTTTTGCTTTTTTTTTGTCTGAACAAGTGAAGTGAACAGGAGAGGGGTTAAGAGCAAGGGATTCTCAGATGAATGGATAAAGAAGATGTGGTTTTATATATATACATATATACAATGGAATATTACTCAGCCATAAAGAGGAATGAAATAATGCCATTTGCAGCAATATGGATGGACCTAAAGATGATCATACTAAGTGAAGTAAATCAGACAGAGAAAGATAAATATCATATGATATCACTTATATGTGGAATCTTAAAAATGATACCAAAGAACTTATTTACAAACCAGAAATAGACTCACGGACATAGGAAACAAATGTATGTTTACCAAAGGGGAAAGTGGGGAGGGAAAGGGATAAATTAGGAGTTGGGGATTAGCAGATACAAACTACTATATGTAAAATAAATAAACAACAAGGACCTACTGTATAGCACAGGGAACTATATACAATATCTTGTAATAACCTATAATGGAAAAGACTGAAAAAGAACATATATATTCTTTTCACATATATATAAAACTGAATCACTTTGCTGTACACCTGAAGCATTGTAATTGTAAATCTACTTCAGTAAAAAATAAAAAACCACAACAACTATAAGGATAAATAAGGGACACATCTTAAAAAAAAAAAAAAGCAAGGGCTTCTGAGCTATAGCTGACCCAAGGCCTGGTTGCCTTTTCACCCGGTTGCCTGGTTGCCTTACTCACCTTCTCCCCAGGAGTAACCCAGTGCCATCCTTACAGGACTGTATACAATAAAGGGGATGACGCCTGAAAAGCACCGAGCAGGGCTCTGGAGCCATCAGCCAGTGCTGGGCACTGGGATGGTTGTGATGAACACTCCCTTCCCAGCCTCTGGAAAATGCAGTATCTCCTGGGTCGTCCCAGGATTTCAGCTTTGACATCACCTCTGAAAGCTGCTGTTAGGTGTCTTGTCCCCATACTCCTGCCCCACTTGTGTATGGGAAGTCGCACCCTGACCAGAGGGAGTTGGCTGCTCTCTCTGAGGACTGGTTCTGTGACCCTTCACTCTGGCCACCAGTGAGGCAGTGGACACTACTTACGCCTGGTGAGATTAGTCCATTGGTGTTAACACGCAGTGTCCTACCCTTTCAGATGATCCAAGCACAGATGGCATCGCTACAATCCATCCTCCTGGACTCCCTCCACTGGAACAAGCTTCTCCCTGGGATCTTATCCTCTTTCCTTTAGATGTACTGGTGCCCAGAGCCATTCCTCCTGAGGGCAAGGCAAACGAGGCTGCACAGACTGCCCAGGAATGGATGTGGAATTGAGTCAGCCTTCAGTATCTCTGACAATAACCATCCTATCCATGCAGGATTATTTAAGACAGTGTAACCCAGCATACACTCACATTGGACCATTACGTTCTGACATGACTGTCTGGTTAGGACCCACTGCACAAGGCCACACCCCTTTGGTTATCAGATAAGGTTTCCCCCTAAAGGAGGCAGTATTTCCCACGGTCAACCATTTTGAGAAAACTTTTACCTTCGGATGGGAAATGAGGAATAGGGAGGCAGAAGATTCAAAACCCCGTTCCTCTCTCTGGGTCTTGGGAGAGCTGGTTTGGAGTTGAAGGCTTAAGAGGAGGACTTTGGGGCTTCCCTGGTGGCGCAGTGGTTGAGAGTCCGCCTGCCGATGCAGGGGACACAGATTCGTGCCCCGGTCCGGGAAGATCCCACATGCCGTGGAGTGGCTGGGCCCGTGGGCCATGGCCGCTGAGCCGGCACGTCCCGAGCCTGTGCTCCGCAACGGGAGAGGCCACAACAGTGAGAGGCCCGCGTACCGCAAAAAGAAAAAAAAGAGGACTATGGTGGGGAGAAGTTGTCTCCTGCCTCCCAGAGGCACAATTCTGGGCCTGGGTCATACTGGGGGCAGTTGTCCATTGCTCACTATGTTGTCCCCCTATGTGCCACCTCTGTAACCTTGAACCTTTAGTTCCTGGCTTAGCCACTACTCAAGGAATTCAAGGACGGCTATACTTTCACACTTGGGAAGAGGTAAATTAGCAGCCAGGGAGCAGCAACCTCTTGAAGACTTGCTGTGAGTCAGCCAACTGCGGTGAGACCCAGGCTTGCAGCAAGTAGCACCCAGGAGAGATCTGTGGAACCTATAATCATCTCTGCTTGAGCCTCAGGAGTCCTTGGTGGGAGGGAGACAACCAGAGAAACCCTGGACTCCTGCAGTAAAGCATCATGGCGCTGCAGGGCCATTTGAATGTTGAGCAGCAATAGAAATATAATCTCCCAGGCTGAGAAGGTCTGGGACACACGAGTTACAATTATAAAAGGGATAATAAGTTAGAAAATGGCTTTTTTAAAGTGACATATTCAAACATAGATAAAACATGTTTCCAGCCAACTCTTTGAAACAAAGTTCAAAACCTGAAAAATTAATTTCTGGTCATGTAAAACTAGATATCTTGAAAAATCCTCATGGTACATTCACATTTAATAATATTAAGTCCCTAGGAATAAATCCAACAAAAGATAAGTAAGATATCTATGGAGTTTTTAATTACATTTTTCCCTTTAAAAAAAATTTATTGAAGTATAGTTGAGTTACAATGTTGTGTTAATTTCTGCTGTATAGCAAAGCAATTCAGTTATACATATATATATATATTCTTTTTCATATTCTTTTCCATTATGGTTTGTCATGGGATAGTGAATATAGTTCCCTGTGCTATACAGTAGGGCTTTGTTATTTATCCATTCTATATATAATAGTTTGCAACTGCTAATCTCAAACTCCCAACATTCCCTGCCCACCCTCCTCCCCCTTGGCAACCACAAGTCTGTTCTCTGTCTGAGTCTGTTTCTGTTTCATAGATATGTTCATTTGTGTCGTATTTTAGATTCTACATATAAGTGATATCATATGGTATTTGTCTTTCTCTTTCTGACTTACTTCGCTTAATATGATAATCTCCAGGTCCATTCATGTTGCTGCAAATGGCATTATTTTGTTCTTTTTATAGCTAATATTCCATTATATATATATATATATATATATATATATATATATACACCACATCTTTGTTCATTCATCTGTCGACGGACTTCTAGATTGTTTCCGTGTCTTGGCTATTGTAAATAGAGTTGCTATGAACATAAAGGTGCATGTATATTTTCGAATTATAGTTTTGTCTGGGTATATGCCCAGAAGTGGGATTTCTAGATCATATGGTAACTCTATTTTTAATTTTTTAGGGAACCTCCATACTGTTTTCCATAGTGGCTACACCAATTTACATTCCCAACAACTGTGTAAGAGGGTTCCCTTTTGTGGAGAGGATTATTAAACTTTATAGAAAGACATGAAGAAAGACCTAAAGAAATGGGGACTTCAGGCATATTTGTGAATGAGAAAACTCAAAATTGTAGAGATGTCACACATCCACCACCTAGATTCTACTTCTGACATTTTGTTATATCTGCTTCGTCACCTGTCTAGCCATCTATATGTCTCACTATCCATCCATCAGTCCATCTTAATTTTTGGATGCACTGCAAAGTTGCAGGCATCAGTATACTTCCCTCTAAATATTTCTGCACATCATTAATTAGGGAGACTTGAGGATCTTTGAACAACCTGGATAGTATGATTTCAGGCCCCAAACTGTATACAAGCTGGATTTTATTTATAAATTCTTAAGGGAGAGAGACTTTTTTCTTTTTTTTCCTTTCCTTCTACCTGGAGCCACAGCTGCTAGACGTGTATTCTAGCTGTCTTCTTTGTTGTGAGATCAAAATTTTCTCTGGTTCCTCCTATAACTGATGGTGTGGCCCTTGGAGCTTTATTTGGGTCTCCAACATGACGTTCCAGCCTGGGGACATTCTGTCCTGTGTGTGATCACATGAAGTTCCAGGTCCTGGGGGGTTGTCATAAGCCTCTAGGGCCACCACTGACTATTTCTCACCTCTCAGGAGTCCTGCTCCTGTTTGCATGGGGCCTTCAGAGACTGTCCTGACTCTCTCGACAGCACGTATTTGAGAATATATATATATATTTTTTTGTGGTACGAGGGCCTCTCACTGTTGTGGCCTCTCCCGTTGCGGAGCACACGCTCCGGACGCGCAGGCTCAGCGGCCATGGCTCACGGGCCCAGCCGCTCCGCGGCATGCGGGATCTTCCCGGACCGGGGCTTGAACCCGTGTCCCCTGCATCGGCAGGCGGACTCTCAACCACCGCGCCACCAGGGAAGCCCCTCAAAATATTTTTTAATCCAGCATTTAGCGGTCATTTGTATTGTGCACTGTGTCGCAGAGTAGGTTTGACTATAAATCAATACACGCTATCCATACAGCTGGGTGTATCCTAGGGATTCCTCCAAATCTGTCCTTATCTCTGTTGCCTGCGTGAGACTGGCAACCTCGGGATCTCAACTTGTGGATTTAACCAAATTCTAGGAGCCTCTCTTCTCTTTCTCTTCCCTCCCTCCTCTTTTTGGAGCAACACACACTAGCGGAATGAATGGGACACATTCCAACCCTCTGTATAACACTCATAGAACCCTTGGCTCCAGAAGTAATTATGGGGCCCAATTAAGTGGAACAATGTCACCAAAACTCGCTCCTAGTTTGTGCAGAAGGAAGGTGTCTGGCCATTGAGCTGGGGTCCCATGACCTTCATGAATGGGTCCCCCTCAGTCATTCACACTGTCAACTGCAGTCCTGTCCGTAGAGACGTTCACAGCGTGTGCCAACTACCTCATGACTTTGGCAAGCCTCAGGTCTCCAGAGGCTGGAGAGATCCCAAGAATCTTTAACCTACCACCATGTCCTGCTGCTGATTCAGGAAATTCATAGTGGGTATTGCCGAAGGCTCCAGAAACCCGTAAAATACTTACAGACATGAGCTTTTTCAGCTAAATGCTCTAATCCTGTATTAGCTAAAGTCTGGTCACTCAGCTTGTGAAGGGTCAATTACTATGGGGTTCATCTCTGCCTTAGGAAAGTAAGGAAAGCAATGAAACGGGTGAAAGGAGCTAACAGCAAACACAGGTGACATCTCTTATCCCAGTTAGGCAGCCCTTGCTGAGTATCCAGCCGTGGCTGGAGGGGGGTCAGGATTCCCCTGAGACTCCTACTTACTTAGTTAACTAAAGGTGGAGGGATCCGCATGAGGCAATTTCCGGGGGGGAGGAGCCAGGTGTGAGCTATACATGGCTAGCCATGTCCTGAGTTCATGCTACTCATCCGGTATGAAGCCCCTTTGAGAATATTCTAATAACTCAGCCGAACAGAGTCATTAACCTGCTCTCAGATGCCAGACCCAGCTGGACAGGTCAGCCTGACATCACACCCGGAAGCAGGCAGTAAAACCCAGGGTGTGTTACAGCCTCCGGGTTTGCAACTACAGCACGTGTCTAGGAGTAGACAGACCGGAAGTGCTGAGCCCGAGCCTCTGCAGGGCTCACTCCCAACAGTCAGGCTGGCATCCGGGCCTGGGAGGTAGTTCACCCCCTCGTCTATGAAACTGGCCCCGCCTGCCTGTGAGCCACAGACTCCCACGCGGGGCAGAGCATAAACAGTTTGCCTTGGGCATAGGGTCATGGAATGCATTGGGGGGAAGGCCTATTTTTTGGAAAATATTAGACTCAGGGAAGGAGCCCTTTACTGCTCACAGAACCTGAGCATTTCCCATGCTCGAGCCCACTAAGCCCCATGGGCCAGAACCTGGGTCCCACCATTATAGAAAGACAAAGCCTCCCTTTTCAGAGAGGACATTAAGTGACGGTGGGGACTGTGCTTACAGCATCATAGTTACTCAGAAATGTCCAGGCTAAGTCTGTGCATCAACGAAGATCTTGAAGATCACATTTTCTGAAACAGATATTAGGAGATGGGGAGCTGACAGGTTAAAAGGTATCAATGGGGACCAGCAGGCAGGACACAGCAGCGCCATCCTGGAACATTCTGATGCTGTAGCTGCTGGCGAAGGAAGAGGTGTCCGTGTCTGCTGAAAGGTGATGTCTTGCTGGAGAGGTCTGAGGATATGGGTACAGAGTCTTGGAAGTGTTTGCAGAATTCTAAATCCAGCCCCAGCTTGATGCTAACCTTAGATAAGTCAGAGACTGGCTTAGGGCATCTGTTTTCTACATCTTGGAGAAGGGCTTGATGATACCTACTACTTGGATGTGCACTGAAGTATTTAATTAATGTTTGCAAATCACCTTCAGATACAGTAGGGCCCACAGCCAAAAACAAAGCCAGCTTGTTTAGGTTGGCATTAAAAAAGTTAAGCGCTCTTTACTAATTAACACCCTATTAGTATAACAGCAAAGTCCATGTAGAGCTACTCAAGATCATGTTTATTTTCATCTCTCTGCTTAGGTTGGTTTCCAAGCTAAGGAAATCGGAACTTACCTGATGGTGCGAAGCAATGATTTACTGAAACCTCCCCGTCAAGCCAAACTCAACCGAGAAAGGAATATGCTAAGATGTGTGCGTGTCAGGAAATGCCAGTCAAACAGGTGTCTGTTGGGGAAATATGATAACCAGAAACACCAGGCAAATGTTTCCCGCACCAAAGCTCCCCTGGACTCCAGAAAGCACTTCCTGGGAGAGTGCGGTCTCAATGAGGGCGCCCTCTGCTGGCAGTATAAAGAGTATTTTCAGTGATTTGTATGCCGACATTCCTATAGGAGGAGTCTATAGGAATAGAATTTGAAAAGTTTAAAGGAATTTTATTAGGCCTGCCTTCACTTTTATAAATGGCAATAAAGTCCAACAAAACCATTATGAGAAAGTGAAATACACAAATATAGGCCTCTGTTATATAGCATACCTGGAAAAGTATAGAAGGGAGCAGAGGTTGCTGTTTGAGGCAGAGAGGGAAAGTTGATGATAAAAGAGGGAGGGGGAAAGGCTGGAGTGATACCCTAGAGTAGGTGAGAGAGGGTGGGATCTGATGGACAAAGAAGGGTATGGGTCTCTGCTAGGGTCGTGGGCTTTCATCCTGTAACAGGAGGGAGGGCAGAATACAGACGGGTGTGTGGGTATCCTAGTGGGAGTTGGTAGAAGAGTTCTTTTGATTTTATCAGTGAAATGGGAAGCAAATTCATCAGTGGGGAGTGAGCTGCAGGAGGAGAGAGGGAAAAGGTTGAAATAGTCATCCAGGAGAATGAGAGAATGAATCCTCCAGGGAGACGCAGAAGGATTGCCCACCAGCGGTAGAGTGTGCTGTTACGAGTTTAAACGACAGTCAGTGGAGAGGCCACTTCTGCTTATGATGTAGAAAGCTACAAATGTCACCCACCCTAACCTGCTACACAATCACAATTTTTCTTGAAACCTTCAGAAATCTGAGGTCACAAGGCAGCAAACTACAGGAATTCCAAGGGGCGATATAAGGCCTTTTGAGGAGAGATGGCACTCACTAACTGTGTCACCCGAGGTAGGGCATGGGAGCAGAGGCCCAGCAGGTACCAATGGGGAAGAAGAAGTGAGCTTAAGTTTTCACTAGCGGCTGAGTGTGGGTTAGAGTGTCAGTCCAAAATGAGTGTCTACCTGTGCTGCAGACACAGGGGGAGTCTGCACTCACTCACAAGCTTTCCCCACAGGCCTCCACTGGGTGCTCCTGAGAGAGATGGAAGGCAGGCGGGAGATGGGACAGAGCCTCTCTCCGTGGTGCAGGCATGCAGAGGATCACCGGTGGCTGTGTGGGGACAGGTATCCACACCCCTCTTTTGGACAAGAGAATGAGTCAGAGAACAGAGCAGAAGAAAAATTTTAAGAGATAGTAAAGAATTGCATAAAAATGAAATACATCAAACCATAGGTCTAAAAACTCAGAGAGCCGAGAAGGATAAACAACAAACAAACAAAAAAACCAGTATCCCCAGGCCACCACATAGTTTAATTGCTGAAAACCGGTGTTAAAGAGAGAAGCTTGAAGACAGTCGGTGGGGTGGGGGAGGGAGGGAGAAAGGCACATTATATTCAAAGAACAAAGGGAAAAATTATAATAGAATCTCACCGGAAACTATGAAAGCAGAAAACAGTGGAGTGGCATCTTTAAAATACTGAAAGAAAGAGCCGTTGATCTAGAACTCTACACCTAGTGAAAATGTCTTTCAAAGGTGAAGGCAAAATAAACACTCCCCCAGAAAAACAACAGCTGAGAGAAATCAATGCCAGCAGACCTGAAGAAATGTTAAGAGGAATTTCTTCAGGCAGAAGGAAGATGGTATCACACAGAAACTTGGATCCACAAAAAGAAATAAAGAAGCTCCAGAGATGTTCCAAAGGAAGTTAATACTTCTTAATTGCTCTAAAAATAACTTCCTAAAACAAGGGCCAGCCAACATTCAATTAAAGGGCTGGAGAGTAAATATTTTAGTATCACAGGCCATGTGGTCCCTGTTGCAACTACTCAGCTCTGCAGCTGTAGCATGAAAGTAGCTGTAGACAATATGTAAACAATGGGCATGGCTGTGTTCCAATAAATCTTTATTTGTAAAAATGTGTGACTAACGTGAGAGTCATAGTTTGTTTACCTCTGGTCTAAAGTACATATGATTAAAAAAATGTATTATGGGGTTTACAAAATATGTACGGGTAAAATGTAAGACAAAAATTACACGAAGGATCAGAGGAAGAAATTGGAAGTATACTGTTGTAAGGGGTTGACTGTAATAAATTAAAGACATACATTGTAAACTCTAGGGCAACCATTAACTATTTTTTAAAGGGGCATAACTAATAATCCAATAGTGGAGGTTAAATTAAATCATTAAAAAGTAATCCCAAAGCAGACAGAAAAAGAGTGAAAAAAAGAACAGCTGGAACAAAAAACAACTGGCAAGATGGTAAGAGTTAAACCCAATCATACCAATAATTAGATTAGATATAAATAGTCTAAGCTCCCCTATTAAAAGGCAGACATTGTCAGATTGTATAAAAAAAGACTCAACCGTATGCTGTCTACAAGAAACCTACTTTTAATATAAACATATAGATGGGATAAAAGTAAAAGGATGAAAAAAGATATACTATGCAAATACTAATCAAAGGAAGCTGAAGTGGCTATGTTAATATAAAAGACTTTAGCGCAAAGGCTATAGTAGGGATAATTGAATAATGATAAAGGGTCAATAAAGGGTCAATTCACCACGAAGACATAACCATCCTCAATATGTATGCACCTAACATCAGAATTTCAAACTAAGTGACAAGAAAACTGATAGAACTGGAAGGAGAAATGGACAAATCCATGATTATAGTTGGTTACTTCAAAACTATGCTCTCCATAATCAATAGAAAAAGGAAGCAGAAAATCAGGACCAGTCTAGAAACCCGACCAACACAACCAACTTCACCTACTTGACACTGCCAGGACACTCCACCCACTACAGCAGAATACACATTCTTTTTGAGTGACAGGGATCATCTATCAAGATAGAACAAACTCCAACAAAAATAAAAGATTCAAAACTGTCAAGTGAAACCTGTCAGCATGGTTTTATGTTCATAACCAGCCTAAATCGTTTGTGTGGGTTTAGGTAAAGTAGGCAGAGAATTGGATTTCACTAGGTTTGGGACTTTCCCAGGTGAGTAGAGTAGCCCCCTTATCCACGGGAAATATGTTTCAAGACCCCCCAGTGGATGCCTGAAACCGTGAATAGTACCAGACTCTACATACGACTATGTTTTTTCCTATACATAAATACCTCTGGTAGTTTAATTTATAAGGCATGGTAAGAGATTAAGAACAATAACTAATAATAAAATAGAACAATTATGACAATATACTGTAATAAAAGTTATGTGCATGTGGTCTCTCTCTCTGAAAATATCTCATTGTACTGTATTTACCTTTCTTCTTGTGATGATATCGGATGATAAAATGCCTATTTGATGAGGTGAAGTGAGGTGAATGACATAGGCATTGTGATGGATAATATATAGAAGAAAGTGGGAAAGGGACCATTGGTAGGTGAGAGGTTTCACAAATTGCTTGTAGATGGAAGGAGACTGTCAGATACTTGATGGATCAACAGGGTGAAACAAAGTATCCCAGAATATTCAGGAGGAAACAGCAGCAAAGGACAAAACCAATGGCCCCAAGAAACCCCAAAGGGTTAGGAATAGGATACAGCTGGCATGATGGAGGTCAGGGGTGAGAAGGAGGGTCCCAAAATGAAAGGGTTAATTCAAAGTGGGCCCCTCTCACTTCCCCTTTTCAGCTTGATTGCTAAGAGATAGATTGTAGGAAGCCCTGCATTTTCCTTCAGGTCCCAAACTACAGGCTCTTCTCTAAAGATATTGAACTTACTTCCCCGGGCCAAAGAGGACTCCCAGGGTGGGTCCCAGCAGCAGCTAGTCCAGCCCTCCACTGAAACATTTGGGGGACCCCAGCTTAGGTCTAGCCATCTCCACGCTAATCCAAAAGAACAGCATGCCTGCAGCTGAACCCTGCCAACACTATGGAGCTGCCAGTCAGCATACCCACTCCTGGGAGAGACCTAGGGAGAAAAACAGCCACATGCCTACATCAGCAAGGAAACCCATAGCAGCTCTGGAGAAAAATCAACACCATTCCCCATTATTATTTTTTTTTTTTTGCTGTACGCGGGCCTCTCACTGTTGTGGCCTCTCGCGTTGTGCAGCACAGGCTCTGGACGCACAGGCTCAGTGGCCATGGCTCACGGGCCCAGCCGCTCCGCGGGCATGTGGGATCTTCCCGGACCGGGGCACGAACCCGTGTCGCCTGCATCGGAAGGCGGACTCTCAACCACTGCGCCACCAGGGAAGCCCCATTCCCCATTATTAAGTAGGAATTGACAATCATCAGATAGAAGACAAACACCTGAGCATGAAATGACAAAGATATACAAACAGAACAAATCACTCCAAAAGCAACAGGAAATTCAGTGAACAGAAGAAAATGTAAAAAACAAGGAACCCTCTAATTAAAATCCCCAGAGATTTTGAGATGTTGTATGGCTATGGATACAAGAGCAGGGGGACTTCCCTGGTGGTCCAGTGGCTAAGAATCCACACTCCCAATGCAGGGGGCCCAGATTCGATCCCTGGTCAGGAAACTAGATCCCACATGCCGCAACTGAAGATTCCACATGCCACAATAAAGATCTCACATGCAGCAATGAAGATCCCGCCTGTGGCAACTAAGACCCGGCACAGACAAATTAATACATAAATAAATATTTTTTTTAAAAAAAGGAGTTGGACGCTATTACAAAAGAACAATCAGAAAATTAATTTGAAAAAATTAATAGAATAATAGGAAGATAAAAATCAAAGAAATTTCCCAGAACATAAGACAAAAAGAGAAAAAAGAATTTAAAGTATCAATCCAGAAAATCAATTACCTGACTAATAGAAATTCCATAGATAAAACAGAGACAGTGGATCAAACAAATAATTTAAAAACACTTGCCCAGGGCTCCAAAGAAACACAGATTTAAAAAATTCATATAGTATTGACAGCCACACGTCTTTAACACATTTCTACATACTGAGGATAGGGTATATCTTAAAGCAGAGAGAGGGAGAGGGGAAGGGAAGTTGGGGTGGAGGGGAGAGAGAGCAAGTGAGATGGAAGCAAAGAGACGTTTTTTAAAAATCAGTAGTCAGGAGGGCAGAGTCAAGACGGCAGTGTGGGAAGACACCAAGTTAGCATCTCCCCACAACTAGGGAGGCTGCCGGCTGCTGGCGGGGGACCCTGATGCCCAAGGAGATGGGAGGAACCACCAAGTGAATGGGTAGGACGTGGGGGGACAGAGGGGAGAGGAGAAGTGGAGGCCAGACAGGATTAGCACCCCTGAGGCCGGAGATATCAGGAGAGTTAGGTGGGAGGGGCCCTCCAGGAGGAGCGGGAGAGGAGGGGAGGGCGATTGCTCCACCCACTCGGGCCTGGGGAGCCTGCTGAACTCCCAGGCCAGTCCCCTGCCCTCCAAGGTCCCACCCTTCCCCCCGGCCGCATTGGTCCTGGGGGCATAGGAAGAAGGCCGAGGGGAGAACAGGAGAGGCAAGTACAGGGGCCCTCTGGACAGGAGGAGCAGGAGAGGAGAGGAGAGGAGAGCATTTGCCCTGCCCACTTGAGCCCAGGAAGCCTGCTGGGCTCCCAGGTGAGGTCCCCAGCCCTCTGAGACCAGGAGTGGGGGGCACACCTCGGCCCCTTCTGTTCCTTGAGTCTAAGCCCCACCCCCCCCAAAGCCCCCAGGGCCTTTTCCAGCCCTGTGGGTCCTAAGCATAGGCCCCGCCCACTGCCCAAACCTCGCCCTTGCTTAGGCCCCACCCTCCACAGCCAAGGCCTTTTCCCTGTTTTCTGGGGTTTTTTTCTCCTTTCAGTCCTCCTCTTTTCTACTCTTGTGGTACTGTTGTACCTTCTGGTTGTTAGTTCATCTATATTTTTATTTTTATATTCTTTCTAACATATCTGTTAGTTTCCTAGTCTAATTTTATTTTTTACTTTGTTATTGTTCTCTCTCTCTTTTTTTTTTTGCCACCCCACACAGCTTGTGGGATCTTGGTTCATGAGCCAGTGGTCAGGCCAAAGCTCCTGCAGTGAGAGCTATGTGTTGGAACCACTGGACTAACAGAGAACCTCAGACCCCAGGGAATATTCATTGGAGTGAGGTCTCACGGAGGTCCTCATCTCAGCACCAAGACCCACCTCTACCCGATAGCCTATGAACTCCAGTGTCGGAAGCCTCAGGCCAAACAACAACTAAGACAGGAACACAATCCGACTTATAAAAAAAACAAAAAACAATGAGATGGCAAAAAAAAAATGTCACAGATGAAAGAGCAAGGTAAAAACCTACAAGACCAAATAAATGAAGAAGAAATAGGCAATCTACCTGAAAAAGAATTCAGAGTAATGACAATAAAGATGATCCAGAATCTTGGAAATAGAATGGAGGCATGGATTGAGAAAATACAAGAAATGTTTAACAAAGATCTAGAAGAACTACAGAACAAACAAACAGAGATGAATAACACATAACTGAAATGAAAAATACACTAGAAGGAATGAATAACAGAATAACTGAGGCAGAAGAACAAATAAGTGAGCTGGAAGACAAAATGGTGGAAATAACTGTTGAGGAGCAGAATAAAGAAAAAAGAATGAAAAGAATTGAAAACAATCTGAGAGACCTCTGGGACAACACTAAATGTACCAACATTTGAATTATAGGGGTCCCAAAAGAAGAAGAGGAAAAGAAAGGGTCTGAGAAAATATTTGAAGAGATTATAGTGGAAAACTTCCCTAACATGGTAAAGGAAATAGTCACCCAAGTCCAGGAAGCACAGAGAGTCCCATACAGGATAAACCCTAGGAAAAACACACCAGGACACATATTAATTAAACTAACAAAAATTAAATTCAAAGAAAAAATATTAAAAGCAGCAAGGGAAAAACAAAATATAATATACAAAGGAATCCCCACAAGGTTATCAGCTGATTTTTCAGCAGAAATTCTGCAGGTCAGAAGGGAGTGGCAGGATATACTTAAACTGAAGAAAGAGAAAAACATACAACGAAGATTACTCTACCCAGCAAGGATCTCATTCAGATTCAATGGAGAAATCAAAAGCTTTTCAGACAAGCAAAAGCTAAGAGAATTCAGCACCACCAAGCCAGCTTTACAACAAATGCTAAAGAAACACAAGAGAAGAAAAAGACCCACAAAAACAAACTCAAAACAATTAAGAAAATGGTAATAGGAGCACACATATTGATAATAACCTTGAATGTAAATGGATTAAATGCCCCAACCAAAAGACACAGACTGGCTGAATGGATACAAAAACAAGACCCATAGACATGCTGTCTACAAGAGACCCACTTCACCCTGAAGAACACATACAGACTGAAGGTGAAGGGATGGAAAAAAGATATTCCATGCAAATGGAAATCAGAAGAAAGCTGGAGTAGCAATACTCGTATCTAATAAAATAGACTTTAAAATAAAGGCTATTACAAGAGACAAAGAAGGACAGTACATAATGATCAAAGGATCAATCCAAGAAGAAGATATAACAATTATAAACGTTTATGCAGCCAACATAGGAGCACACCTCAATATATAAGGAAAATGCTGGCAACCATGAAAGGAGAAATCGAGAGTAACACAATAATAGTAGGGGATGTTGACATGCCACTTACACCAATGGACAGATAGTCCAAACAGAAAATAACTAAGGAAACACAAGCTTTAAATGACACAATAGACCAGATAGATTTAATTGATATTTATAGAACATTCCATGCAAAAGTGGCAGAATACACTTTCTTCTCAAGTGCACACGGAACATTCTCCAAGACAGATCACATCTTGGGTCACAAATCAAGCCTCGGAAAATTTAGCAAAATTGAAATCATATCAGTCATCTTTTCTGACCACAATGCTATGAGATTGGAAATCAACTGCAGGAAAAAAAACAGTAAAAAACACAAATACATGGAGACTAAACAGTGTGCTACTAAATAACCAAGAGATCACTGAAAAAATCAAAGAAGAAATTAAAAAATACATAGAAACAAATGACAACGGAAACACGACAGCCCAAAACCTGTGGGACATAACAATAGCAGTTCTAAGAGGGAAGATTATAGCAATTCAAACTCACCTCAAGAAACAAGAAAAACCTCAAACAAACAATCTAACCCTACACTTAAAACAACTAGATAAAGAAGAACAAAGAAAATGCAAAGTCAGTAGAAGGAGAGAAATCATAAAAGTCAGAGCAGAAATAAATGAAATAAAATGAAGAAAACAATAGCAAAGATCAGTAAAACTAAAAGCTGGTTCTTTGAGAAGATAAACAAAATTGATAAACCCTTAGCCAGACTCATCAAGAAAAAAAGGGAGAGGAAACAAATCAATAAAACTAGAAATGAGAAAGGAGTAATCACAACTGACACCACAGAAATACAAAGGATTATTACTACTACAAACAACTATATGCCAATAAAATGGACAACCATGAAGAAATGGACAAATTCTTGGAAAGGTACAATTTTCCAAGACTGAACCAGGATGCATTAGAAAATGTAAACAGACCTATCACAAGTAATGAAACTGAAACCATAATCAAAAATATTCCAACAAACAAAAGTCCAAGACCAGATGGCTTCACAGGTGAATTCTATCTAACATTTAGAGAAGAGCTAACACTGATCCTTCTCAAACTCTTCCAAAAAATTACAGAGGGAGAAACACTCCCAAATTCATTCTATGAAGCCACCATCACCCTGATACAAAAACCAGAAAAAGATACCACAAAAAAAGAAAATTACAGAACACTATCACTGATGAACACAGATGCAAAAATCCTGAACAAAATACTAGCAAACAGAATCCAGCAACACATTAAAAGGATCATACACCATGATCAAGTGGGATTTATCCCAGGGATGCAAAGATTCTTCAGTATACGCAAATCAATCAAAGTGATACACCACATTAACAAATTAAGGAATAAAAACCATATGATAATTTCAATAAATGCAGAAAAAGCTTTTGACGAAATTCAATACCCATTTATGAGAAAAACTCTCTAGAAAATGGTCATAGAGGGAACCTACCTCAACACAATAAAGGCCATATACGACAAACCCACAGCAAGCATCATACTCAAAGGTGAAAAGCTGAAAGCATTTCCACAAAGATCAGGAACAAGACAAGGATGTCCACTCTTGCCACTCTTATTCAACATAGTTTTGGAAGTCCTAGCCACGGCAATCAGAGAAGGAAAAGAAATAAAAGGAATACAAATTGAAAAGAAGATGTAAAACTGTCACTGTTTGCAGATAACATGATACTATACATAGAAAATCCTAAATATGCCACCAGAAAACTACTAGAACTAATCAATGAATTTGGAAAGGTTGAAGGATACAAAATTAATTCCCAGCAATCTCTGGCATTCCTGTACACCAACAATGAAAAATCAGAAAGAGAAATCAAAGAAACAGTCCCATTTACCATTGCAACAAAAACAATAAAATACCTAGGAATAAACCTGCCTAAGGAGGTGAAAGACTTGTACTCAGAAAACTATAAAACACTGATGAAAGAAATCAAATATGACATAAACAGATGGAGAAATATACCATGTTCTTGGACTGGAAGAATCAATATTGTGAAAATGACTATACTACCTAAAGCAATCTACAGATTCAATGCAATCCCTATCAAACTACCAATGGCATTCTTCACATAATTAGAACAAAAAAATTTTACAATTCGTATGGAAACATAAAAGACCCCAAATAGCCAAAGCAATCTTGAGAAAGAAAAACAGAGTTGTAAGAATCAGGCTCTCTGACTTCAAACTATACCACAAAGCTACAGTAATCAAGACAGTATGGTACTGGCACAAAAACAGAAATGTAGATCAATGGTACAGGATAGAAAGCCCAGAGATAAACCCACGCACATATGGTCACCTAATTTATGACAAGGGAGGCAAAATCATACAATGGAGAAAGAACAGCCTCTTCAATAAGTGGTGCTGGGAAAATTGGACAGCTACATGTAAAAGAATGAAATTAGAACACCATCTAACACCATACACAAAAATAAACTCCAAATGGATCAAAGATCTAAATGTAAAATCATACACTATAAAACTCTTAGAGGAAAACCTAGGAAAAACACTCTTTGACATAAACCACAGGAAGATCTTTTTTGACCCACCTCCTACAGTAACGGAAATAAAATCAAAAATAAACAAATGGGACTTAATTAAACTTAAAAGCTTTTACACAGCAAAAGAAACCATAAACAAGACAAAAAGACAACCGTCAGAATGGGAGAAAATATTTGCAAATGAAACAACAGACAAAGGATTAATCTCCAAAATATACAAACAGTTCATGGAGGTCAATATCAAAAAACAAACAATCCAATTAAAATATGGGTGGAAAACCTAAATAGACATTTCACCAACAAAGACGTGCAGATGGCCAAGAGGCACATGAAATGATGTTCAACATCACTAATTATTAGAGAAATGCAAATCAAAACTACAATGAAGTAACACCTCACGCTGGTCAGAATGGCTATTATCAAAAAATCTAGAAGCAATAAATGCTGGAAAGGGTATGGTGAAGAGGGAACCCTCCTGCACTGTTGGCAGGAATGTAAATTGATACAACCACTATGGAGGTTCCTGAAAAACCTAAAATTAGAACTACCATTTGACTCAGCAATCCCACTACTGGGCATATACCCTGAGAAAACCATAATTCAAAAAGAGACATGTACCGCAATGTTCATTGCAGCACTGTTTACAATAGCCAGAACATGGAAGCAACCTAAATGTCCATTGACAGATGAATGGCTAAAGAAGATGTGGCAGATATATACAATGGAATATTACTCAGCCATAAAAAGACACAAAATTGAGTTATTTGTAGTGAGGTGGATGGACCTAGAGTCTGTCATACAGAGTGAAGTAGTCAGAAAGAGAAAAACAAATACCATATTCTAACACATATATATGGAATCTGAAAAAAAATGGTACTGATGAACCTAGTTGCAGGGCAGGAATAAAGATGTAGTCATAGATAATGGACTTGAGGACATGGGGTGGGAAGGGCAAGCTGGGGCAAAGTGAGAGTAGCATCAACATATATACACTACCAAATGTAAAATAGTTAGCTAGTGTGAAGCCACAGCATAGCACAGGGAGATCAGCTTGGTGCTTTGCGATGACCTGAGGGGTAGGATAGGCAGGATGGGAGGGAGGCTCAAGAGGGAGGGGATATGGGGACATATGTATGCATATGGCTGATTCACTTTGGTGTAAAACAGAAACTAACACAGTATTGTGTAGCAATTATACTCCAATAAAGATCTATTAAAAAAATCAGTAGTCAGATTGACATCAGACTTCTCATCAGCACTGGATTCTAGAAGACAAAGAACCTATTTCCTTCAAAGTTCTAAGGGAAAATCATTTGAATGTAAAATTCTGTATACTGCTAGAATGTCCATCAAATGTCAGGCTGACATAAAATGTGGCAGCACATGAAGTGTGGCTGCCATGAGAATACACCTTGTAGATCTCTGATTATGGGGAGTACAGTTGATGTGGTCTCCACTTTTGTACCTCAAATCCATTGACACATTTGTCAGTCAATTACTGAATGTAGCAGAGATACTGAGGCTGTTTCTGGGAGACAGGTCCAACATCACTCAGGTCCAACCTGCATCATGGTCTCCAGAACTTACCCAACTGCTTCTCTAATTTTCCTCATGCAGGTACATTTAATCCCATCCTGGACTCTATTTCTCAATCGACCCAGAAAATTTACCTCCTACACATACTTCTTGAGGAAAAGCCAGAAACAACAAGGGTAAAAAGGAAAATAGAAAAAATCAGAATGAGCGGGACATGAGATATAAATGGCAGACCTAACCACCGCTCAGTCAATATGAAGTTGTGCAACACGTCTGAGAAAACAGAGAGGAAGTCTGGTTTGAAGATGGTTGTTCAAAGTCACTTTTCCCCCTCTCCCTGGAATGTATCAGATAGCAATAGGAGAATGAGAAATAAAAAGGCAAATGCCATTTTAAAAGAAACTTAGAGGCAGCTAAAACTCTGGTCCATACAATAGGTGAAAGGACTGGCATAAACAGAGTTTGGTCGGGGGGAGGTTGTACAGAGAAAGGATGCTTCATGGAGAAGGCACCATGGTCACAGCTCTCAGGAAAGCAGCAAAAGCACCCTTCTTAAAGATGAGAGGCACCCTTGACAGACAAAACCAAAATCTCCGTTTTCTAAACATGTTTAAGAAGTACTCTAGCTTGAGGAGAAGCTTCCTTGAATCTAGTTTCATTACAAAATGCAAAGAAGGTGGAATAAGAAATCACATTGGTAAACCATAATTACAGAAAGTGGTCTATCTCTTTGGCAGTAAGGGGGGAAAAAAAGAACCTTTACATTAAAACAAACAAAAAAATATATAGCTCAGTCACCCTTCTTAATTAGCTGGGAAGAATAAAAGCTAAACAAGTATACATACACAAATTCCAGTGAGTCTGGGACATGACCTTGGCCCCACTAACACATGAATCTCATTCAATAGCTAGTCCAGGGGCTTCCCTGGTGGTGCAGTGGTTGAGGGTCTGCCTGCCGATGCAGGGGACATGGGTTCGTGCCCCGGTCTGCGAGGATCCCGCATGCCACGGAGCGGCTGGGCCCGTAAGCCGTGGCCGCTGGGCCTGCACATCCAGAGCCTGTGCTCTACAACAGGAGAGGCCACAGCAGTGAGAGGCCCACACACCGCAAAAAACAAAAAACAAAAAACCTAGTCCAGGAAAAACTCACCTCCTTCAATGATGAGTAATTTAAAACTAAGCAGCATAGACTCTCTACAAAAATGCTAGAAGAAAAGAGGAATAAGGAAACAGGAAAAACAAATGACAGATGAAGAGCCTGTAAATGTCACCATAGAGCAGATGAAAATTTTGACACAAATATTTCACCATGAATTTCAAAAATATGCAATAAGGCAATAATCTCCAGAAAGTAAGAGGACAAAGAAGAGATGCAAGAGCTTGGGGAAAAGATGATGAAACAATAGAAGGAGATGAAAAGTGAACTGACAGAACTCAAGAAAGAAGTGAAAGAAATAGATGAAACCATGATTTAAATGAAAGAAAATAAGCACCATGGAAAACAAATGAGAGACAAAAAAGATTGAAATGAGAAAATCAAGCAATATTAAAAAAAATATTAAAAAGTTAAAAAGGATTAGAGAGAAAATTGGAGATATGAGATGCAGACAAAAGAGATCCAACATGCACATAATTGGAGTCCCTGAAGAAGAAAACCAAAATAATGAATCATAAATATTTATTTTTTAACTATTTGTATATGTGGGAAGGGAGTTACGGCATATACTCTAGTTTCTCATTTTTGAGAGACACCTTCCAAAATTCTAAGCACACTCCAGAGCCCTCCTTAGCTTTGAAGCCATACGGACTTGAATTTGAATCTTGGCTTTTCCAGTTACTACAAGAGACTTCAGCAAGTTACTTAGTATCTCTGTGCCCCAATGTTCTCATCTGTATAATGTGCCCATTAATACCTACCACATAAGAATGCTGTGAGGATTAAATGAGAATTATGCATAGTGCCTGAGACATAGACAGAGTGAACCAAGATGTCATTTAACCAGAAAAGAGCTATTGAAGGGAATCCCAACCAGATCCCTCTTTGTCTTCTGGTAACCAGGGCTTAGAGTAAGAGAGAAAAATAGTAACATTCCTTAGGCAAGACAATGTTCAGATGTGGAGCCGAATTTCTGGACTTGAATCCCAGCTCTACCACTTACTGATTGGGAGGTTTTTTTTGTTTTTTCTGTTTTGTTTTGTTTGTGGTATGCGGGCCTCTCACTGTTGTGGCCTCTCCTGTTGTGGAGCACAGGCTCCAGGCGTGCAGGCTCAGCGGCCATGGCTCACGGGCCCAGCCGCTCCACAGCATGTGGGATCTTCGTGGACCGGGGCATGAACTCGTGTCCTCTGCTTCAGCAGGCTGACTCTCAACCACTGCACCACGAGGGAAGCCCGGGAGGTTTTACATAATTTCTCTTTGCCTAAATTTCTCCATTTGATAATGATAGTATTTATCTCTTAGGGTTTGTTCAGGGATTAAATGAGTTAGTATATGTAAAGTAATTAGATGACTGCTGGGATAACAATAAATAATTAATAAATGTTGCTATCATTGGGTTTGGAAAATTAGCTTTTAGAGCTTCTGGGTTAAGATGCCTGATTGAATATATGTCTAAGTTTTCTCCCCAGTGAGGAAATTTGAAAACAAAACAAAAACATAAAATTACAATGACAGGGAAAACAAGGAGAAAACAGCTACAAAATTTTTGAAGGTGGAAATCAGAAGGGTGAGTGGTAACAGAAGTAGCAGAGTTGATAAAGCTGAATCTTAAGTAATGTACAGAAAGTGAAAAACCAACTTGATCTATTCCACAGAATCCTCAAAGGTCTCAGAAATGGACAGCATTGGGCACTTCCAGAACAGGGGGTAGAGAGGAGGCCCCCATAAGAAACAAGAGGTGAAAGCTGTTGACAAGTGATTAGATTCCCTCTTTACTCCACACTGCCCTTTTCCCATCCCGGTACAAGATGAGAGGTTTTTCTATAAAGAGGGAAAACACAGGCTTGAGTACCGCACAGAAAACAGGGATATGAAGCGGGCACATACAACTGAATGCTGAGACCACCAGCCCACTCCCTCCACTCATCTCCCGAAACGTCAGCATCCAGTACCCTCCACTTCAGTGGGGAGAGACGACTCTTCTTGGGAAATCTGACCAGCCTAAGAGAAAAGGGCCTGAGTTGGAGGTTCCCAATACACAACCTTTCAGATTACTCTGAGGGGGAAGCTCTAATTTATCAAGGCCTTCACACACTCAGAACTTTGAGGCAGCTTTTTGGACCCAAATATTAGTCAAGAGCAGATAGCCAATGCTTGTCAGACACTGAGAAAATTCTCTAAAGAGGCCCAGATAAATAGTGGAAAGTAATCTAAAGGAAACAGAGTAAGTGTAAGATAGAAGAAAACTACTTTTATAAAGCTATCAGTAATACTCCTAGAGGATAGAAGAGACTGCATCAATGAAACAAGAACAATGTGTCATTTTTAAAATTCAAAAAATAAAAAACTCTTGAAAATTAAAATGTAATGGCAGAAACTAGGAATTCAGTAGAAGAACTGAAGCTAAATGGGAACAAATCTCCTGGAAAATGGAACAAAAACACAAAGAAATGGAAATTAGGAGAGACAGCATAAGAACATTAGAGGGTAAGTACAGGAGACCCAAAATCTGATGAAATGGAATTTCAAAAGTGGACAGAGGAGGCTGAGAGGAATAGATCATCAACAACAGTTTAAGAAAATTTCTTAGAACTGAAGAACAAAACTTTCCAGATTCAAAGTGCCCAGTGAGAGCCCTGTGAACCCACAAAAAAAACCACATCACCGTGTGATTTCAGAACGCTGAGGACAAAGAAGATCCTATAAGCTTCCAGAGAGAAAAACTATATCACATTAAAATGAAGAATCTGAATGGCTTTGGATTTCTCAACTGCAATGCTGGAAACAAGAAGGCAGTGGAATGATGCCCCCCAAATTATGAAAAATAATTAAAAAATTTTTCCAACCTAGAAAAATTAATTATTTCTAACCTAGAATTCTATAGTCAGCTAACAGTCAATGAAGTAGGAGGACAGACATAATAAAGACATTTTTAGACATGGAATGTCTCAAAAACTCTACTTACCATGTACCCTTTCTTAGGAAGCCATTGGAAGCTACTGGGAATAAAGCAAGAAAGAGGCCATGGGATTGAAAAAATGAATTTCAACCCAGAAAAGAAATGAAAGGAATCACCAGGAATATGATGAAGGGAGATCCCAGAGTCTGTGGAATAGGTGTATATGACAATTGTCCAGATTGGAGAAGTGTTACTCAAAGGACAGTCATGATGAAAATGGCCGTCACTGTACCCTCCACTGCTGGACCACATTTTTAACATTATGAGACTACTGGAGCATTTATTCCATTCAAACAAGGTATTAAACTAAGAAGAGGAAAACATGAAAGAAATAAAGGATGCAATTCAAAAAGAGAGGCAAAATAATTCCAAGAATGACAGCAAAGAGAATTCAGGCCCAGGAAGACAGCTCTCCAGTCAGCCTAGAGAGCAAACAGCCCAGACAGGTGAAAGCAGGTCTTCATGAGGGATGGCTTCAACAGAAAGAAAGAAAGGAACAATTAGATTGCCTGACTTTGTTAGTCTTGTAGAAAAATGTTCTGAGAGACTTCTGGAAGTTATGGGGTGAGTTAACAATTAAGTACAAAAAAAAAAAAAAAAAACCTAAGTAAATAAAAAACCAAGAGAATTATTAACTGCAGATAAAACAAAAACTAAGAAAGGAAACATAATCATAGAGCATTACAATGCTTAGCTGTGAATAATATTTGTCTAAGCATATTATGTAAATAGTGAATATTGATCTAAGAGCTGTAATCTAACTTCATGGGGAGGAGGGGGAACAGGAAACAGAGGGATGGGGGTGGTGGTGTAAGAGAACTAGAATCTCATCCAGCATAATAGGAAGTCAGTAGACAGTATCTAAAATTGATAAAGAAAAAGATAATAGCATATACTTGTCCTTTAGAAACATGGAGATGAGGTAAACCCAGGAAAACAGCAGTTGACAGTGGTGGCCTCTGGGGAGGGGAACATGGGCAAAAGATAGAACAGGGACTCATATTTTCTTATAAATAGTTTAGTTCAAGTTGATGTCTGAAACTATGTGCGTTGTTATAACAAAAATTAATTTAAAAGGCATTCATTTCTCCTAGCACTTTTGCTTGCAAGTCTTGTGGCTGCCTCTGTACGTTGTGGATCTTTCTCTGGCTTCCCTGGCCCAATGGTAAGGCTTAGAAAAGAACAATGATTCCCCCCCTCCCCTGCCCCAGAAACCACTTCTTGTTTTTCTATCGTTATTTGTTTCTTAAAGTGAGTTGTTATTGGGTTGGCCAACATGTTCATTCGGGGTTTTCCATAAGATGGTACGGAAAAACCCAAATGAACTATTTGGCTGACCCGATATTTCAAAGAACAAAGTATCTAGGAGAATAAAAAAAGTGATCACAAGCAAGAAGTGTATAACTATAATTTTAGGTATTTGCAGATAACACTGAAATGCAAGTTAACACCTTCCTAAACATCAACCATGTTAATTTACCATGTAGCTAATTTCCTTTCTGACCTCTTGGGAAATCTTTAATTTCCGTCTCCCCTTGCGTTGCTGGTTCAGAAGTCCACCTGTGGCCTTCCAGCTCCTTGGGACCTGCTCTGGGGACTCTGAGGGGCCCAGCCTCCTCCTGGCTTTAGCCCATGTCCAGTCCTTTCTAATAGTCTCATCCTCCCTTTGAGAGACAAGAACACACCTCCCTGAGAGCAGTGTCCTGCTCACCACCCCAAGCTTGGCACAGAACATACTCAAAGAGAATTAGCTGAATGAATGAACTGCCTTCCTAACCTTAGAATAACCCTTAAATGTTGTTGAGCTTGAAGGATCCTACCATCTCATTTTTCAGAATCTCTGATAGGAGCCAACATTTGTTCAGGTCACAACAAATTGGTGAGTCAGATACTGGAGTAGGTGTGTGTGTTAGTTTCCTAGGGCTGCTATAACAAAGTTCCATGAACCAGGTGGCATTAAACAACAGACATTTATTCTCTCATGGTTCTGGAGGCTAGAAGTACAAAAATCAAGGTATGAGCATGGCCACACTCCCTCCAAAGGCTCTAGGGGGTATCCTTCCTTACCTCTTCCAGCTTCTGATAGCCCCAGGAGTTCCTTGGCTTGTGACAGCCTGACTCCAATTTCTGCCTCTGCCTTCACATGGCTGTATTCTCTTGGTGTCTGGGTGTCTTCATGTCCTCACGTGGCATTCTCCCCTCCTATCTTCACATCTTCTTTTTAAAAGGACACCAATCATATTGGAGTAAAGGCCCACCCTACTCTAATATGGAGTTGAGCTTTATCTGCAATGAACCTATTTCCAAATATTCTGAGGTAGCCAGGGTTAAGATTTGAACATACATTTGCAGGGTATGTTCAATGCATAACAGCATGGAAAACAGATCTTCTATCCCTGGCCTAGCAGGTTTACCACTAGGTTGTATGGTTGCCCCTCTGTCAGGGCTGGACAGCTTGACTCTACCCAGGGGCCACCCCATAAAATCAGCTCTTCCAGCTTGCTGATAGGAATACTTTAATATCACCACTTAAAGGTGAGTTTGCATTTTAAAAGAGGCTCTTAAAAATCAGATTCCTGGGCTTCCCTGGTGGCGCAGTGGTTGAGAGTCTGCCTGCCGATGCAGGGGACACGGGTTTGTGCCCCAGTCCTGGAAGATCCCACTAAATGCCCTTAAATGTTCCCTGTGTGAAAATACCACAAGAGAATGATAAACTGGGATTCAGAATGCTGGTACCTCCAATGGGGGGAGGCCAATGGCAGAATAGGGAAGAAGTATTGATACATAGTAAGTTATTGTCAGTAGTCCTGTTCTTACATTGGGTGTTTCTTATACATTTTAATAAATAAATAGATATATAAATAAATAAATAATAAATCAATATCTCTGACATGCATCTAAGATGAGAATGTGTCATAACCTAAGACATAATGATTAATAATATTGCATTACATGCCACTGAGCAGCTAGGCCCGTGAGCCATGGCCACTGAGCCTGCGCATCTGGAGCCTGTGCTCCGCAACGGGAGAGGCCACAACAGTGAGAGGTACGCGTACCGCAAAAAAAAAAAAAAAAAAAATCAGATTCCTTTGACAGCTAAGTAAATGGAATCAGTGAAAATTGAGAGACAGAACTTCAAATTTGGTGAAAGGCAGTGCAGGAGATATGTCCTTCCTGGAATCTCCCATCATACTTCCTGAGTTTCCACCCTCTACTCAAAGCTCAGACGTGAAGGTGGGTCTTGGGGGATAGAAACACTCTTCCGCAACCAAGAGGATGGACCTTCCCTTCTGCTTCCCACACCTCAACATCCCCCATATCTGGAGCTTGAGCTACGTCTGGGTGGCTAGAGAAAGCAGGTGGCAGCGAATGCTCCCAGCACGCTCGCCTTTGTCCTGGGCTGTGAGGCTTGCCTGTTCCCCTCCAGTTGCCACAATGACCCAACCAGGCCCATGATGACATAGAAATAGGAGCGCAGGGTCACAGGTTTCTTTCTCGCCATGGAAGAGCAAGAACGATGGTCTCACCAGTTCAGGATGACACAATCTTTGGGGCTGGGACGTGCTGTCTTTTCTTTTTCTTAATTGAGACCACAGGCCTCTGAGGACAAGAACAGGCTGTCAGGTCACGCTGGTCCTGTGGTGTTTATTTTGAAAGCAACGAGAATAAATCTGATTCACGTCTTTCATGATTCAGCCTTCCCCGTAATTGTGAGGGAGGAGGTTTGTCTTGAGGCCTCCGCTTCCTCCTCCTCCCTCCCCCTCTCCTCTTAGTTGTTAGGAGTTGCACCGCCCATCTAAAAGCAGTAGCTCACACCTTTGTGTTGAGTGATGTCACCTCCCCCCCTCCCCCAGGAGGCTTCTCATTGTTAGAGAGCAAAGCAGCGAGAGGGACACAGGAGGACAAAGCCTTTGATATGAAGACAGCGAATTGCGGGGTGGGAGGGCTTCCAGTAGCCCACCGCTAACTCTGCTCAGAGCTGATGTGGACAGTGGGCTTTCGTGTCAGGAGCTGCAACTCCCAGCTGCAGGAGATCTGGAGGGGGAGGCCCGGGGCTGGCAAGCGCGATGGTGAGCCCAGGGCCCAGGGGACTAACGCATAAGGACCAGACCCAGCGAAAACATCAAGTTCTTCCTCCAAAACAAACTTCAAAGACAGCAAGTGATAAGACAAAAACGCTGGGTAACGACATGCCTGTGCTTCCTTTCATCTGGGCATCTGGAATCTCTTGAAAACATCAATTACGCTTTCCTCCCTTTGGATGGAGGAGAGACCATGTGGTTGTCACCGTGGCAGGACATAGCTCAGAGCACTGGACCGGAGCCAGGAGATGGGGTTCCAACTTCAGCTCTGTCAATGTAGCGGTTCTTAGGCAAATGCCTTGACTAGAGTCTTGGCTTCATTATGTTAAAAATGGGAGAAATAATGATAATAAAAATAGTAATAATAATAATGAAACTGTAGACTTTGTGAAGCACTTGCTGGTGTCAGATGTTGTGGGAGGGCTGCCCTTGCCTTATCTCAGGAAGCCCGCATGGTACCTCAGGGGGCAGGCACTACCATGGAGCCCATTTTGCGGATGAGAAAACTAAGGGCTGGAGAGAATTATTGACTGCTGGTAAGTAGAGATGCTGGTATGTGAATGCAAGTCTTCCAGCTGCAAAGCCAAGGCTGACAGGCTGATAAGAAAATCTAGTGAGACACAGTATGTAGAGTGCTTGGGGAAGTTCCACATTACATAGAAGTAAGAGAGTTTGAGGACAAGGGTTCCAGCCAAGCCACTGTCCTCCTTCCACCTCAAGCTGCAAGCTGTTGCCTCTATGGTCCAACTTCCCTGCTGCCGGTGCTTGTGCAATATTTAGTCAGGTTTCCAGTGGCTTGATTATGTGGGAGGAACAGCATAGAATGTCCTAGATTAAAATGTTATTTTGTTCCTTTCAAAACGTCCACAAGCTTCTGAATCCTTCAGTCTAGGAAAGCCAAACCATTCTACCCTTAATCAGTTCTGGGAAAGCAATCGTCAAAGATAGTGGAAAAATAATATTCTGTGTGTTGCTTTCTACCGTTGCCCAGGGCGTGAGAAACATCTGAAGGTGGGGAAAAAAATGAGGGTGGGCTGAGCCACGTCTTTTCTTCGTTTGCTACTGAAAAGATGACTGATTTTGTAATTAATGATGGCGCACTTTAAATGAGTGACATCAGGATTCCACAGCTTCAGTGCCTGTGAATAACCAGCCAGGAGAAAACTCCCCAGGGCTGTCACATCTCCTGCTGTGGGAAAGGGAGCCCCTCCAAGTGCCCGTTGTTTTTGATTCTTTCCCGCCTCCCACGGCTTCACTGGACACCATCCTGGACCCTGCAGTTATCAGAGGTGGAGGAGGGGGAGACCCCTGCTGCATGGCGAGCCATTGGAGCCCACACTGGAAGGACAAAGTGAAGAATGGGACGCAGACATAGAAACACAGGATGGTTGGGACCCAGGATGGTGCCCTGGAGTCCAGCAGGTGGGGCTGGCGGCACACTTGGGGCCATGGGGCCTGGGCAGCCCTTGACGGATCTAAAGCAAGGATGTGAACCGAGGGACTGGCTTCGTGTGGGAGAGGGTGTCCCCTGGAGGCCGCGGGGCAGTGCAGCGAGGCCGGGAGAGCCGGCGCTTCCCCGAACCTGGGCGACAGGTCGCAACTAACACAGTGGGGCTGAGAGGCACGTGTTCTTTTTAACTTTTTGTCCATTTTCCTGCGAAAGAAACTTCTGCCTATTGAATAGTCTATGTAATTAGTGAGAATTTAAGATATGAAGCAAGGTTTCCTCAAAAATAATTCTCTCCGTGATAGTTATAAGGGTCAGATGCAAATTTGAATAGATGAAATCAAACATTGTTATCATGAGATTTTCAAATCTTTTCCTTAAAAATATTTTTGCTGCCTTTGTTCTTCATTTAGGGGTTCACTTGGTGATAATAATAATAACAGCTGCAACAGCGAACGCTTATAGTGCACTATGACATGTCCAGCTGTGTTCTAGAAGCTTTCAACAGATCGACTTGTTCAGTGCTCACAGCAGCCCAATGAGGTGGCACCATTAGGATCCCGTTTACAGGTGAGGACATTAAGTAATCACACAGCTGGTAAATGGCAGAGCTGGGACTTGAATCCAAGCACTCTGGCCCCAGAGCCCCTTCTCAGCCCCTTACCTGCATCTCATCACTTGAAACGCCCAACACAGGTCAGCATTTAGTAGCAACGTGAACTTGGGCAAGCTGCTTCACCTCTGTACCTCCGTTTCCTCATCTGTAGAATGAGGGAGGGGCAGTAAGTTATGTGATCTCAGTGATCAACTCCTCCAGCTCTGATATTCTACTGCTCTTCTACTGTTAGTTTAATAAATATCTGAGCCCCTGCATGGTTCACACATGGGCCAGGTGCTTTGCTAGGCCCTGATCTACAGGGAAAATCTGACCAGCCTGTTCCTCCAAGAAGCTTGCTTTCCTCCACGGGGAAACAGCTACAAGGTCCAGTCTCCCTTGCTGACAGCTGGGGGCTGGGAGAGGAAAGTCTGATGGGAGATGGTAGAGGCACAGCCACTCTTGAACAGCGGTGGCCACAGAGCCTTCAAGAGCTAGAGACCTCTGCCCAGGCTGCTGAGAGTGGAGACCTTTTCATGAGGCCAGCAGCCCCCCTACTTAGGCCCTCAGGACACAATGCAGCCATCCCTGCAGGTATCACCATCGAGCCAATTCAGCCTCATAACTGCACTGCACCTCTGTGCTCCTTCGCCCTGGGCCTCTCTTCCCTTCTACATCCGGAAAGCTCCTCCCTCTTCTTTGAGTGTTCCATCACCTCCCCCAAGGTCCCTGCTTCCTGGGCAGCCTTCTCTGGAGTTAGTGCTTTGCTCCTTCCCGCCGCATGTTCGTCACAACCAGGAGCCTGGGTTGACCTCCTTGGGCCCACTTTCCATCTTCAGACCATTGCCCTTCCTCCCTTGTGAATGCCTGGAAAACCCAAGTCCTCTCCTAGTGGTTCCTGCCATCCTTCCTCCACCCCCTGCTGGTGTGAACGCTGGGCCTCTGTGTCCCCCTCAATCAGAGCACCTGGACCACTGGCTCTGCACAGCCTCACCTCCTACTGTCAGGATGTCACTGTTAGTTCTTGCTCCAAATCCCAGTGCTGTCATTTTAGGGTCTCCTCACCCATCAACATGAGCCAGCCAGCCCCCAGGCTCATACCAGGCTTATCACCACCCCAAGTGCAGCCTCTGTTCACGTGCCTGCCACTAGGCACGCAGTTGCTTGTCCACCAGCCTCCGCCTGGTCCTCCTTCACCCTCACCGGGGCCATCAGTTGCTGACCCATCTGCTTTCCTCCCTGTCCACATTCCTCTTACCTTCACTTCCCTGTGTTCCAGTTCTGTATCCACAGTCCCTCATGTCAGCATTGTTGTCACAACAAACCAAACTCCCTTGACCATCCATCTTTTCAGTGCCCCACCAGGCCAACTTCCAATGCGGTTCCCCCAGCTCTGTTTGTTCTGGGCCTGCAGGCAGCAGCTGAGAGCTGGCAGCAACAGCACTCCCAGCACAGATTTCAAAGACTACAAATCGATGCCCATCATGCTGCCACTGCCAGGCAGTCCTCTGGGGTTTCTCTAGTGAGCATGTTTTCCCACTTATCACTTGGTGTCAGCATTCTCAGCTCTCTGCACACCTCTAACCTGCCCTCTGTCTCTTCCCTGACTCCCAGCAGATGGCTTTGCCTCCTGCTTCAGAGGGAACAGCAAGTTACCAGACAGGAACTTGCTTACCTTCTGCAGAAACGCTGCCCCATCCACCTCACCTTTCTTTTATCCCTGCCCGACTAGCTGTAGTTGTTCTTAACTTGATGAATTAATTTTACATGTATATATATATATATATATATATATATATATATGTGGAACAACTCCTACAGAACACCTACTGAACGCTGGCAGAAGACGTCAGACTTCCCAAAAGGCAAGAAACTCCCCACATACCTGGGTAGGGCAAAAGAAAAAAGAAAAAACAGAGACAAAAGTATAGGGACAGGACCTGCACCTCTGGGAGGGAGCTGTGAAGGAGGAAAAGTTTCCACACACTAGGAAACCCCTTCACAGGTGGAGACTTGGGTGGCGGGGTGGAAAGCTTCAGAGCCACGGAGGAGAGCGCAGCAACAGGGGTGCAGATGGCAAAGCCAAGAGATTCCCCACAGAGGACCAGTGCCGACCAACACTCACCAGCCCGAGAGGCTTGTCTGCTCACCCGCTGGGGCAGGTGGGGGCTGGGAGCTGAGGCTCGGGCTTCAGAGGTCAGATCCCAGGGAGAGGACTGAGGTTGGCTGCGTGAACACAGCCTGAAGGGGGCTAGTGCACCACAGCTAGCCGGAAGGGAGTCCGGGAAAAAGTCTGGAACTGCCTAAGAGGCAAGAGACCATTGTTTCGGGGTGCGAGAGGAGAGAGGATTCAGAGCACCGCCTAAACGACCTCTAGAGATGGGCACAAGCTGCAGCTATCAGTGTGGACACCAGAGATGGGCATGAAATGTTAAGGCTGCTGCTGCAGCCACCAAGAAGCCTGTGTGCAAGCACAGGTCACTATCCACACCTCCCCTCCCGGGAGCCCGTGCAGTCTGCCACTGCCAGGGTCCCGTGATCCAGGGACAATTTCCTGGGGAGAACTCATGGCGCACCTCAGGCTGTTGCAATGTCACACCAGCCTCTGCCACCACAGGCTCGCCCTGCATTCCGTACCCATCCCTTCCCCCAGACTGAGTGAGCCAGAGCCCCCGAATCAGCTATTACTTTAACCCCGTCCTGTCTGAGCGAAGAACAGACACCTTCAGGCGACCTACACACAGAGGCGGGGCCAAATCCAAAGCTGAACCCTGGGAGCTGTGCGAACAAAGAAGAGAAATGGAAACACCTCCCAGCAGCCTCGGGAGCAGCAGACTAAATCTCCATAATCAACTTGATGTACCCTGCATCTGTGGAATACATGAATAGACAATGAATCATCCCAAAACTGAGGTGGTGGACTTTGGGAACAACTGTAGACTTGGGGTTTGCCTTCTCCATCTAATTTGTTTCTGGTTTTATGTTTACCTTAGTTTAGTATTTAGAGTTTATTATCATGGGTAAATTTGTTAATTGATTTGGTTGCTGTCTTCCTTTTTTTATATATACATTTTTTTCCATTTTTCTCTTTTTGTGAGTGTGTATGTGTATGCTTCTTTGTATGATTTTGTCTGTATAACTTTGCTTTTACCATTTGACCTAGGGTTCTGTCTGTCCTTTTTTCTTAGTATAGTTTTTAGAGCTTGTTATCATTGGTGGATTTGTTTTTTGGTTTGGTTCCTCTCTTCTTTCTTTTTTTTTTTATTACTTTTTAATTTTTTTATTTTAATAACTTTTATTTTATTATTTATTTATTTATTTCTGCCTTTTATTCTGAGCTGTGTGGATGACTGGGTCTTGGTGCTCTGGCCAGGTGTCAGGCCTGTGCCTCTGAGGTGGGAGAGTCGAGTTCAGGACATTGGTCCACCAGAGACCTCCCAGCTCCATGTAATATCAAACTGTGAAGGCTCTCCCAGAGATCTCCATCTCAGCGCTAAGAGCCAGCTCCACTCAACCACCAGCAAGTTACAGTGCTGGACACCCTATGCCAAACAACAAGCAAGACAGGAACACAACCCCACCCATTAGCAGAGAGGCTGCCTAAAATCATAATAATTTCACAGACACCCCAAAACACACCAGTGAATATGGTCATGTCCACCAGAAAGGCAAGATCCAGCCTCATCCACCAGAACACAGACACCAGTCCCCTCTACCAGCAAGCCTACACAACATACTGAACCAACTTTAGCCACTGGGGACAGACACCAAAAACAATGGGAACTATGAACCTGCAGCCTGTGAAAAGGAGACCCCAAACACAGTAAGTCAAGCAAAATGAGAAGACACACAGCAGGTGAAGGAGTAAGGCAAAAACCCACCAGACCAAACAAATGAAGAGGAAATAGGCAGTCTACCTGAAAAAGAATTCAGAGTAATGATAGTAAAGATGATCCAAAAATCTTGGAAATAGAATGGAGAAAATATGAGAATCTTTGACAAGGACCTAGAAGAACTAAAGAGCAAACAAAAATTGATGAACAACACAATAAATGAAATTAAAAATTTACAAGAGACAAAGAAGTACACTACATAATGATCAAGGAATCAATCCAAGAGAAGCTATAACAATTGTAAATATTTATGCACCCAACATAGGAGCACCTCAATACATAAGACAAATGCTAACAACCATAAAAAGGAAAATTGACAGTAACACAATCATAGTAAGGGACTTTAACACCCCACTTTCACCAATGGACAGATCATCTAAAATGAAAATAAATAAGGAAACACAAGCTTTAAATTATACATTAACAAGATGGACTTAATTGATATTTATAGGACATTCCATCCAAAAATGACAGAATAAATTTTCTTCTCAAGTGCTCATGGAACATTCTCCAGGATAGATCATATCTTGGGTCACAAATCAAGCCTTGGTAAATTTAAGAAAATTGAGGGCTTCCTTGGTGGCGCAGTGGTTGGGAGTCTACCTGCCAATGCGGGGGACACGGGTTCGTGCCCCGGTCTGGGAAGATCCCACGTGCCGCGGAGCGGCTGGGCCCATGAGCCATGGTCGCTAAGCCTGCGTGTCCAAGGCCTGTGCTCCACAACAGGAGAGGCCACAGCAGTGAGGGGCCCACATACTGCAAAAAGAAAGAAAAAAGAAAAAAGGAAAATTGGAATCGTATCAAGTATCTTTTCCAACCACACCACTATGAGACTAGATATCAATTACAGGAAAAAGACTGTAAAAAATACAAACACGTGGAAGCTAAGCAATACACTACTAAATAACCAAGAGATCACTGAAGAAATCAAAGAGGAAATCAAAAAATATGTAGAAACAAATGACAATGAAAACACAATAACCCAAAACCTATGGGATGCCACAAAAGCAGTTCTAAGAGGGAAGTTTCTAGCACAATTCTACCTCAAGAAACAAGAAACATCTCAAATAAACAATCTAAACTTACACCTAGAGCAATTAGAGAAAGAAAAACAAAAAAAAAAAAAAAAAAAAAAAGGAAAGAAATCATAAAGATCAGATCAGAAATAAGTGAAAAACAAATGAAGGAAACAATAGCAAAGATCAATAAAACTAAAAGTTCTTTACTTTTTGGTTCTTTGAGAAGATATACAAAATTGATAAACCATTAGCCAGACACATCAAGAAAAAAAGGGAGAAGACTCAAATCAACAGAATTAGAAATGACAAATGAGAAGTAACAACTGACACTGCAGAAATACAAAGGATCATGAGAGATTACTACAAGGAACTATATGCCAATAAATAGGACAACCTGGAAAAAATGGACAAATTCTTAGAAAAGCACAACGTTCTGAGACTGAACCAGAAAGAAATATAAAATATAAACAGACCAATCACAAGCACTGAAATTGAGACTGTGATTAAAAATCTTCCAACAAACAAAAGCCAAGGACCAGATGGCTTCACAGGCGAATTCTATCAAACACTTAGAGAAGAGCTAACACCTATCCTTCTCAAACTCTTCCAAAATATAGCAGAGGAAGGAACACTCCGAAACTCATTCTATGAGGCCACCATCTCCCTCATACCAAAACCAGACAAAGATGTGACAAAGAAAGAAAACTATAGACCAATATCACTGATGAATATAGATGCAAAAATTCTCAACAAAATACTAGCAAACAGAATCCAACAGCACATTAAAAGGACCATACACCATGATCCAGTGGGATTTATCCCAGGAATGCAAGGATTCTTCAATATATGCAAATCAACAAATCAACCATATTAACAAATTGAAGGAGAAAAACCATATGATCATCACAATAGATGCAGAAAAATCTTTTGAAAAAATTCAACACCCACTTATGATAAAAACCCTCCACAAAGTAGGCATAGAGGGAACTTACCTGAACATAATAAAGGACATATATGACAAACCCACAGCCAACATCAGCCCCAATAGTGAAACACTGAAACCGTTTCCTCTAAGATCAGGAATAAGACAAGGTTGTCCACTCTCACCATTATTATTCAACATAGTTTTGGAAGTTTTAGCCACAGCAATCAGAGAAGAAAAAGAAATAAAAGAAATCCAAGTCGGAAAAGAAGTAAAGCTGTCACTGTCTGCAGATGACATGATACTGTACATAGAGAATCCTAAAGATGTTACCAGAAAACTACTAGAGCTAATCAATGAATTTGGTAAAGTAGCAGGATCCAAAATTAATGCACAGAAATCTTGCCTTCCTATACACTAATGATGAACATTCTGAAAGAGAAATTAAGGAAACACTCCCGTTTACCATTGCAGCAAAAAGAATAAAATACCTAGGAATAAACCTACCTAAGGGGACAAAAGACCAGCAAAAAACTATACAACATTGATGAAAGAAATTAAAGATGATACAAACAGATGGACAGATATACCATGTTCTTGAATTGGTTGCCAACAAACACATGAAAGAATGCTCAACATCATTATTCATTAGAGAAATGCAAATCAAAACTACAATGAGGCAACACCACATACCAGTCAGAATGGCCACCATCAAAAGATCTACAAACAATAAATGCTGGAGAGGGTGTGGAGAAAAGGGAACCCTCTTGCACTGTTGGTGGGAATGTAAACTGATATAGCCACTATGGAGAACAGTATGGAGGTTCCTTTAAAAACTAAAAATAGAACTACCATACGACCCAGCAATCCCACTACTGGGCATATACCCTGAGAAAAACATAATTCAAAAAGAGTCATGTACCACAATGTTCATTGCAGCTCTATTTACAATAGCCAGGACATGGAAGCAACCTAAGTGTCCATCGACAGATGAATGGATAAAGAAGATGTGACACATATATAAAATGGAATATTATTCAGCCATAAAAAGAAATAAAATTCTTTGTAGTGAGGTGGATGGACCTAGAGTCTGTCTTACAGAGTGAAGTAAGTCAGAAAGAGAAAAACAAATACTGTATGCTAACACATATATATGGAATCTAAAAACAAGGCTCTTAAGAACCTAGGCACAGGATAGGAGTAAAGATGCAGACATAGAGAATGGACTTGAGGACACAGGGAATGGGAATTAGCAGAAACTAACACCCCACTGTAAAGCAATTATACTCCAATAAAGATATTTTTAAAAATAAATAAATTAATTAAATTATTCATCAGGATAAAAAAATAATATTGTATCATTATTGTTACATAATCTTGTAAAATGTATTAATCATAATTCTTATATATGTTATGTGTTACATATTATGTAGACGTGTATTATATTTTATGTATATAAACACATTCATATGTACTATATACTGTCTACTAATAAAATAGGACATAGTATATATACTATTATTATGTATTATTTAATAAATAATAACATACTATGTTATTTTATATATGATATTTAACCTTTAATATAAAATATATTATTATATATGATGATAATTAATAAAATTAAGTAGAAACACCGACACCCCTTAGCCCTCACACCACTCCAGCTGTCACTGTTCTTTTTTCTTCCCTTTCTGTTGAAGGTCTTCCCAGTGTTGTCCATCCTCCCATCTTCATTTCCTTATCTTGGACCTTCCTCCTCCTCCCATCCCATCCTGACTTCTGCCCCATCGTCCCTCCAGAGGTCACCAGCAGCCTCTGGGTTACTGAGTTTAGTGGGAGGTCTCGATCTTCAGCTTGCCTGCCTGTCCGCGGCCTCTGCTGCTGCTGAGATGCTCTCTTTCTTGGCCCCCTCCTCGCCTGGTCTCCATGGGCCACACTCTTTCTTTCCCCCTACTTCTCTAGCTGCTCCTTCTCAGCCTCCTTTAGCAGACTATCTCCTCTGCTGTGGCTTGGAGGTTCCTCAAAATCCCATCCAAGGCTCTTTTCTTGTTCTCTTCCTTCATCCATTTCCTTGGCCTCATCTGTACCCTAAGCTGGGCATCAGTTATTGGTGGCCTCTCCAGCCAGACATCTCCCTGGAACTCTAGATTCATCCCTCTGATTGCTGTGCTGGGATGTCAGCACCTCCAAACTAAACTCCTGACCTTCTCTAGGCCAACCCTTCTCTAGGGCTCCCTGTCTCAGGATGGGCTAAAGACCCTACTGGGTTTGTCCCGGCTGCCCCCCAGCTCTGGTAAGTGGCCCCGGAATGAGCATGGGCCTCAGCCAGGACAACTGGAGGCTTCCCCTGGGATTTTTCTAAGTGGCTCTAATGGAGAAAACTCCCTGGCCTCTTGCATATGAAAGCCGCAGGCGTGTGAGATGGGGGTCCTAGAGAAAACCTGTCTGCCACCAAGAAAATGGCGAGTCCAGGCAAAATCGAGGGTCCTGGGGCTGCAAGCTCATTCCAGTCCCCCAGGGCCCTGCCTGCCTTCCTGCATTGCTGCCCTTGGTTTGTTGAGCACTTATACATCTACCCAGTAACCCCTCTTTTTTGCTTAAGCTAGTTTCATTTAGGTTCTGGTCACTGGCCGCTAGAGGGTACTGACCACCACGGCCCCTCCCCCAAACTATCACAGCCACTGCCCATCAGGCTCCTGCCCAGCCCTCGATCCACCCACTCCTCTCCACCCTGGTGCGCTGTCACCTCTCACCAAGACTCCTGCACCAGTCGCCTTTCTGTCATCCCAGTCGCTCTCTCCCATTCCAATTTGGTCACCACACAGCAGCCCAGCCCAGATAAAGAGAAACATGACACCTTCTTCTATGTCTAGAAGCGCAGAAGGCAAGTCACAGCAAGACCGATTTTTGTTATTTGGAGGAAACTCACTTTCCAGTGGTCCCTCCAGCCATATACATGGGGGGCAGAGTGCACCTCTTGCCCTGGGAAGAGAACACAACACAGACCCAGGGACTAGCAGTGTGGCCCATGATATGCAGAACATGTCAAGGGTGCAGAGAACCAGGGGCTGTTGGCATCAAGACCCAGGGCACCTGGAGAGTGAAGAAGCCAAGACACACCAGTTCTCCCTGCCTCTTGAAGTGAGGAAAGCACCCGTAGGGGGATTAAAGTGTGACCTAGGTCTGTTGGCTGGAAAGGACAACCAGACCCCTAATGAGAGTGTGGCTGGTGTTCCAGGCCCCATGAGAGCCCAGTGGGCTGGTGGGGGCCGAGGCTGGATGCTCCATGGATCCAGCTCCCCAGCCCGGGGTAGAGCCTTTAGGGACAAGCAGAAAGCCCTTGACCTCTGTGGGGACTGGGCCAGTGTGGGAGCATCACTGCAACTGTAGTAACGTGACATCAGAGCCAAGTCGAGCCTCTGTGAAAGTCACAATGGCAGAAGTAGATTCATGTCTCTCCAGTTGTCTTCCTCGTGTTTCAGTGCCAGGCTTCAAACCCAGTCTGCCCTGGGCGCTAGGACAATTCTAGATAGAGGCGGCTGGTGGGGGGTTGGGTCCTGAAGAGGGCAATGCTGGCCTTTCTGCCAACACGATTATGTGTAGACTAAATAATCAATGGAAAGAAAATAAGAGACATGGTCACATCTGTGCCCCAAGCTTAGTTATGGCTCATGGGTGACATTTATAGACAATCCAGTGAGGCTAGAGGCCAGGGCAGCAAATGCCGCTGCCAGGAGTGGCACTAAGGAGCCTCATCATACGGAAGCTGGGATTAGAGGCCTCCAGTCTCCTCCCAGAAGGAGCCTCGGTGTTAGGAGATGGCTAAAAGGTAAGATGAAGGTGCCTCCCTACGCGTCACCGAGGAAGTAGCCACCCAAATACGCCACCTGTAGAAAATAGGCTGTAATCCTGGGCCGGATCGCCCCTGGCTGATCTGACAAAAGCAGTGTTCTGGCCCTACAAGGGGGAGCACCAGATGGGCAGTGAACCAACCACCAGGCCAGCGCTCCTGCCTGTATTATCATGCTTCAGTAACCAAGAACGAGAGGGAGAGAATTGAAATGCTCACCATTAAGATTTTAACGCCATGAGAGGCTTCCAAGTCTCACTGCCTTTCAGTATCACCAAAAGAAACTCAGGTGGTATTTAGACCCCAGGGAAAGCAAAGGTCCCCTGGTTCCTCAACAACCCGGCAAATCCACCAGTCCTCTTAGACCAGACCTTGACAAGTGTCTGTCTTCTCTGTTACAACAAAACACTTCCCACCAAGGCCATTGTGGGCTTTTGTTTTGTTAATTAATGGAACTGAGGATACCTTACAGCCTTCTCAGGAGCTTTGCAGAGGGCAGTGCTACTTCCCAGCCCCTCCTTAGGGCTTCTGCCCTTAGACCCCAACAAGGGGTCCGCTGCCCTGGGTCCCCCCCGCTACGGAGGAGGGTCCTGCACTGACACTTTCTCTGGCCACGCCCTCCATGAGGGTGGAGTCAGCAGGGTCAAAGGAACATGCCCCTTGGTGTTACCCCATGCTCTGGAAATCCAGCACGCCAGAATTCCATGCCCCAGCAGCCCCTGACCCACTAATGGTGTTTGCACAGTTTCTTCCCAGAGCTCATGCTCATATTCCCAAGGACTTACAGCGTGGCCAAAGGGCAGCTGTTTGTACGGAGGGTATGGACAGAGCCTGGACGTGAGGTCTAGGTGTCCACACGTATTCACACAAGGCCACCTGTGGCATGGGATGGACCCCACATTGGGAAGAAAAGGCTCAGGCTAGTAGTTAGAGACTGGGGATCAGCTCTCCCCACACTGTCATTTTTTTTGTGGGGGACTCCAGTGAGTCTGAGAAGTCTAAATCTGACCCTGGCCTTCCATCCTATTATTAACATATATTTACAAAGGCAGGAATTTAGAACCTATTTAACTTAAAATGTTTAGCTATATAGGACGTGAGCTTCTGGAGTATTCTAGCCCTGCACTCCCAAAGGTCCAGAGCAGTTATGTTGGCCAGGTGCGCCCCTTGTTGGCCCTGCCGAGATTGTTGGAGGCAAAGACCACCTCTAGAGAGGAGGGGCTCCTGTTGCATGCTCTGCAGTCAGGATCTTCTGAATGGATAAAACGATGGAAACTGAGATCATCAAGCTTATATTTATTTATACACTACCAAATGTAAAATAGATAGCTAGTGGGAAGCAGCCGCATAGCACAGGGAGATCAGCTCAGTGCTTTGTCCAACTAGAGGGGTGGGATAGGGAAGGTGGGAGGGAGACGCAAGAGGGAGGGGATATGGGGATATATGTACAAATATAGCTGATTCACTTTGTTATACAGCAGAAACTAACACATCATTGTAAAGCAATTATACTCCAATAAAGATGTTAAAAAAAAGTTTAAATTTATTTAAAATGATGTAAACGATGCGTGTGTGTGTGTGTGTGTGTGTGTGTGTCTGTGGATGTGTGTGGTTGTGCTCATGTTTATGTGTGGGGGGTGCATGGTGGGGGGGTGTCTGCATGTGTGTGTGTATGTCCATGCATTAGTTTTAAGAACAGTAGAAGCTGTCCTTTAGAAGTCTGAAGTAGTGAAAGTTTTATGGTGTCCCTCACTGTATAATTCAAAATTAATCTTCAATTACCAAAAATTAGTCCCCCCAAATTCTGTTCCACCCCCCCGATATTGATTATTTCTTCATTTTACAGATGAGGAAACTGTAGCTTAGGGATGTTGAGTGACTTGCCCAAGGGCACAGAGCTCATGAGCACAGGACCAGGATTCAGTCCAAGCAGGGTGGCTCCAGAGCTCTGGAACACTGCTCACTATTGTGCGTGGCCTCTTGGCTGGGAGAACAGATTCCAATGAGCTGGGCCATCGTGCAGGCTGCTCAAAAGTTGGGGACTCTGGAAGCCAGGCAGTGAATACTGGATATTAGATAAGTGTTAAGGGCTACTCAGAAATCAGATAGGTTCTTAGGTCTTGGATGAGTAAGAAGGCTCTCTGATCATCCTTGATCCCTTTGCTGGTGACTAAAAGGTACTAAGGGCCGTGATAGCACTGCTGGGGGTTGCCTGCCAAAACATGGAACAGTACCGTACTGCTTAGGGCTGTTTCTGCATTGGAAGTGGAGAAAGGAAATGTTGCCACCTGGTGGACATCTTTGGTAGTGTCAGTAGGAGGCCCACCAGCCTTAGCAGGTATGGGGCAAGGAAGCTTTCTTGTGTCCTAGTGGATGATCATTTTCAAGTGTCTTAAAAACCATTGTTTCATATATTTTATCCATTTCTTTTTGTTTTTTTAGGCAGGATAAATGTCTCTGGTACTCCATCTTAGCTGGATTCCTAATGACTCACTTTCTATTGCTTTTCTTTTCAATGATTTGGAAGCTATATTGCCTTTAATGAAGATTTTCTCTAAATTTTTATATATCATCTCTAAGTTCATAACTTTATATGTAATTGAACCAGTATTCCCTTAATGGTCTTAAAAATGAAAAATCTGGGGAGGAACCAAGATGGCAGAGTAGAAGGACGTGCTCTCACTCCCTCTCGCGAGAACACCAGAATCACAACTAGCTGTTGGACAATCATCGACAGGAAGACACTGGAACTCACCAAAAAAGATACCCCACATCCAAAGACAAAAGAGAAGCCACAATGAGATGGTAGGAGGGGAGCAATCACAGTAAAATCATATCCCATAACTGCTGGGTGGGGGACTCACAGAATGGAGAACACTTATACCAGAGAAGTCCACCTACTGGAGTGAAGGTTCTGAGCCCCACATCAGGCTTCCCAACCTGGGGGTCCGGCAATGGGAGGAGGAATTCCTAGAGAATCAGACTTTGAAGGTTAGTGGGATTTGACTGCAGCACTTCAACAGAACTGGGGGAAACAGAGACTCCATTCTTGGAGGGCACACACAAAGTAGTGTGTGCATCAAGACCCAGGGGAAGGAGCAGTGACCCCAGGGGAGACTGAACCAGACCTACCTGCTAGTGTTGGAGGGTCTCCTACAGAGGCGGAGGGTGGCTGTGTGTCCCCGTGGGGACAAGGACACTGACAGCACGAGTTCTGGGAAGTACTCCTTGGCGTGAGCCCTCCCAGAGTCTGTCATAAGCCCCACCAAAGAGCTAGATATAACAATTATAAATACATATGCATCCAACATAGGAGCACTTCAATACATAAGGCAACTACTAACAGCTATAAAAGAGGAAATCGACAGTAACACAATAATAGTGGGGGACTTTAACAGCTCACTTACACCAATGGACAGATCATCCAAAATGAAAATAAATAAGGAAACAGAAACTTTAAATGACACAATAGACCAGATAGATTTAATTGATATTTATAGGACATTCCATCCAAAAACAGCAGATTACACTTTCTTCTCGAGTGTGCACGGAATGTCCTCCAGGATAGATCACATCTTGGGTCACAAATCAAGCCTCAGTAAATTTAAGAAAATTGAAATCATATCAAGCATCTTTTCTAACCACAACGCTATGAGATTAGAAATGAATTACAGGGAAATAAAACATAAAAAACACAAACATGGGCTTCCCTGGTGGTGCAGTGGTTGAGAGTCCGCCTGCCGACGCAGGGGACACAGGTTCGTGCCGCAGTCCGGGAAGATCCCACATGCCGCGGAGCAGCTAGGCCCATGAGCCATGGCCACTGAGCCTGTGCGTTTGGAGCCTGTGCTCCGCAACGGGAGAGGCCACAACAGTGAGAGGCCTGCGTACCACCAAAAAAAAAAAATAATAATAAACACATGGAGGCTAAACAATACGTTACTAAATAACCAAGAGAGGGCTTCCCTGGTGGCACAGTGGTTGGGAGTCCGCCTGCCGATGCAGGGGACGCGGGTTCATGCCCCGGTCCGGGAGGATCCCACATGCCGCGGAGCAGGTGGGCCTGTGAGCCATGGCCGCTGGGCCTGTGCGTCCGGAGCCTATGCTCTGCGGGGGGAGAGGCCACAGCAGTGAGAGGCCCGCATACTGCAAAACAACAACAACAACAAAAAACAAGAGCTCACTGAAGAAATCAAAGAGGAAATCAAAAAATACCTAGAGAAAAACAACAATGAGTACACAACGATTCAAAACATATGGGAGGCAGCAAAAGCATTTCTAAGAGGGAAGTTTGTAGCTATACAAGCCTACCTCAAGAAACAAGAAAAATCTCAAGTAAACAAAGTAATTAAAGATGATACCAACAGATGGAGAGATATACCATGTTCTTGGATTGGAAGAATCAATATTGTGAAAATAACTATACTACCCAAAGCAATCTACAGATTAAATGCAATCCCTATTAAATTACCAATGACATTTTTTATGGAATTAGAACAAATTATCTTAAAATTTGTATGGAGACACAAAAGACCCTGAATAGCGAAAGCAGTCTTGAGGGAAGAAAACAGAGCTGGCGGAATCAGGCTCCCTGACTTCAGACTATACTGCAAAGCTACAGTAATCAAGAGTAATTCAAAAAGAGTCATGTACCACAATGTTCACTGCAGCACTATTCACAATAGCCAGGTCATGGAAGCAACCTAAATGCCCATCGACAGACGAATGGATAAAGAAGATGTGGCATATATATATACAGTGGAATATTAGCCATAAAAAGAAACAAAATTGAGTCATTTGTTGAGATGTGGATGGATCTAGAGACTGTCATACAGAGTGAAGTAAGTCAGAAAGAGAAAAACATATATCGTATATTAACGCATGTATGTGGAACCTAGAAAAATGGCACAGATGAACCAGTTTGCAGGGCAGAGGTTGAGACACAGATGTAGAGAACAAATGTATGGACACCAAGGGGGGAAAACCGCGGTGGGATGGGGATGATGGTGTGCTGAATTGGGCGATTGGGAATGACATGTATACACTGATGTGTATAAAATTGATGACTAATAAGAACCTGCTGTATAAAACAAACAAAACAACTAATACTAAACTTTCTTTGGGTTATTTGTATGGAAATACATTAATATAAATGTTTCAGACATGACATGAAATTTCTAAAAATCTTATATGTTCTGGTATAATGTTATAAGTCATAATTCTAGTTATTCTTTTAAAATGTGTATCTCAGAAATAACTATATTTCCTTGTCAATTGCATTATTATGAACTTTCATCAAATCTTTAACCGTGGTCATTTTTAAGTCTTTTGTCATTTACAGACAGTTCTGGGTGTACTCTGATGCTTTTGCAAAAATGTTCCTGTAAGAGGGTTTCATCTTCAAGGAATTCATGGAAAAGACTCTGACAAGTACAGGTTTCTGGTAACTGACTATACTGCTGAACTGAATGAAGAAGCATTTTCAGAACTCTAATGGAAAACTGATGAATTCATAAAAGTGCTAACAAAAGATCAAGATAAAAAAAATTAATTACATGGGACTGAGTGATGATGAGGATGATTATAATTTTTGTGACTTTCTGTTTGAATTTAAAAAAATCCCACAAGGACTCAGAGGAAAAAAATATACAAATCAATTTTCACTGCAAAGTAAAGGAGCTGTTACAGTGGAGGATTCCTGGACTGAATGTCAATATTATGACATAGTATGAGTGTGTTTCGTGTTTGGTAATTGCAATCATTGTTGCTTTTGTTGTGGACATCCATTTACAATGCTTGGTGTCAGTTTATTTATCCTTTGTAAAAAATAAAATACAGTGTGTGTGTGTGAAAAAAAATGAAAAATCTATTAGATCCCTCTCATCAATAATGATAAATTCAGCATATTTTACTCCTCTGCTGTTCCAAGTGTGTGTGTGTGTATTCCAATAACTACTTTTTAAACAATTGCTTTAAGTTTGTTAAATTAACAATGAAAAACTAGACTTAGGTATAAACTTGTTTGATTTAATTGCTCACGACCATTTTTTAATCCCATGTCCTTCCCATTCTCATTTACTTAGATTGATTTCCCAATCAACTGAACACATGATTGGCTAATTTTTTCCGGTGCTGGGCTTGAGATCCTTACCTGTCTAAACATATCTTTATGCTCTCCTCATTCATCAACAATCTTCAACCTGCTGTTGACTGCCCATGCCTCGTTTTAAAATACAGCACTGTGGGCTTCCCTGGTGGGGCAGTGGTTGAGAGTCCACCTGCCGATGCAGGGGACACGGGTTTGTGCCCCAGTCCGCGAAGATCCCACATGCCGCAAAGCGGCTGGGCCCATGAGCCATGGCCGCTGAGCCTGTGCGTCTGGAGCCTGTGCTCCGCAACGGGAGAGGCCACAACAGTGAGAGGCCCGCACCGCAAAAAAAGATAAAATAAAATACGGCATTGTTTCTCATCATCAAAAAAAAAATTTTTTTTTTCTTAGTTTTAAGTGCTCCCTTTTCATGACTGGCTGGTCTTTTCTGATAAGTGGATATTAATAAAGATTTTCTTAACCTTCTTGTTTTTTGCAGTAACTCAGCTACATTGAGGAGCATGTCTCCCCATTTCTCAGACTGGCTCCTGCTTTTGAACTACTAAATCATTACCGCACTATTTTTCTCCATGCTTATTCCTGAAAGAGTTCGATCTCTATCAGATTAAAGATGGTTCCCGTCAGAGATGTGTGGCTCCCTGTCCAAAGGTCCAAAGGTCCAAAGGAAGAGAGAAGGAAAGATTTCCGTTTCTAATGGTTACCTTTTGTCAGATTAGAGGTTATCTGTGTGGCAGCAGTGGAGTCTGCAAAACTTGGCTGAAATTTTCCTTTTTCATATTTATGAGAGTAGCCGGCATTCGTGGGGGGTCCTGGCACTCTGACCCTTGTCAGGATGCTGAGGCATCCCCTCTCTCCCCTTGTTACCTAGACCTTGCAAACAGCGTTCCAGCTGTGGGAATCCTGCACCTGGCTCTCTGCCTTGAGGCCAGGCTTGCCCTCCCCCAGCATTTCCCCAGTGTCCCAGGTGTCCCTCACTGCTATCAGCTAGCTGGCTTCCACTGCGGGTCCTTTCACCCTCCTGTCCAGGCAACCTCCCCTTTCTCACGCGATTGGTTGACCCTAAATCTTCCCTCCAGCACTATACGCTGTGAAGACATTCCTCAGCTTTTCTGGCCGGTAGAGGGCACTCTGCTCCCATGTTTGGATCCCTTCGTCCTTGCAGTATACATTTAGGAGGAGGAGGTGGCGGATGCGAGGGTGGGGAGTTGTTCAACCTGAGCATTTGCATCAACACCTTCGGCTGCAGCCAGCCTTATACAGCGATGTCAGCACACTGACTATGGTCCCTGGCCTGATCCGTGCACACAGCTGTGCGAAGACAGAGCTAAGACGTTGTGCTGCTTACAGGCAGTTTCCTTGGTGACTTCAGGAGAGGAGAAACTGATGGCTTTGGGGCAGGGGAGAACCTCGGCTCCTGTGGGGGAGCCTGTGGGGGCTTTGGGGCACCTGGATGCAGCAGGAGACTGCAATTTTTGGAACAGGTGGGCCTGGGAGTGATGATCAGATCTGCTTCTGTAGAGGTCTCTTTGCTCAGGACACTGGGCAATGGGCAGTAGTGGGAAAAACTTGGTTACCTAGAAGACCTCGGTTTGAATTTGGTCTTCACCACATGTTAACCTGTGGCTCGTGACAGTTTTCTTTTCTTTTTTTTTTTTTTGCGGTACGCGGGCCTCTCACTGTCGTGGCCTCTCCCGTCGCGGAGCACAGGCTCCGGACGCGCAGGCTCAGCGGCCATGGCTCACGGGCCCAGCCGCTCCGCGGCATGTGGGATCTTCCCCTACCGGGACACGAACCTGTGTCCGCTGCATCGGCAGGCGGACTCTCAACCACTGCGCCACCAGGGAAGCCCCAGTTTTCTTATTTCTGAGCCTGTTTCCTCATCTGTAAACTGGGTAATGATAATAGGATCGCCCTTCTGGTTTTATGGGGATTAAATGAGGTGCTATGTATAAGACACTTAAACAGCACCTGACTGATGTGTGTGGACCCTCCACAAACACTGAGCTCCTTATTTGAGTAAAGAAGAGTTGGAAGGGGGCAAAATGGCTCTTTCCTCCTCTTCTTCCTCTCCTCTAGTGTCTCTGTTCCCCTTTTGCCCTTTGGGGTGACATCTTAGCTCTCCCCAGCCCTCTGATCCTGGCCTGACACCTCTTTCCATTCCAGCCTGTGAACCTCTCCTGTTTGTTTCTGCAAGCCCTCCCCATCCCAACCCATCAAAATTGACCTTCCTCCACAGAGCTGTTTGCAAATCCACCTGGCCTTTCCCTTCTCAGAGGACCGTAGCATTTTATTACCTCCCTCCCCAGTCAGAACTCAATGATTCATATGTCCAGGTTTCCATGCGTGAGGTTTCCAGGATAAAAGTTTCCATACATGGAGCCCCTCTTTGGCTTCTGCTCCCCAGGGAGCTGGAAGAACTGGGTGGCTGAGAGAGATGGGTCACACACCGGGAAGCCAAGCACAGTAGATTTACTAGGGTAATATCTGCGGGTGAGAAGACAGCACGTACATACAGAAATCCATGGCCAGAGATACCGCCCAGCACCACAAACACCAAAGCAGAGGGGGGCTCAGGAAGTGGCTCTGGAAAGTTCTCTTGACAATCCGAGGGCAGCTTTGGTGCTCAGAGATTCAAACAGAAAACCGTACAAAACCAACCCATAAATATATATATATTATATATATAATGTGTGTATATATATATATAAAATTGCAAAATAAAAGCCCAAGAAACGAATCAGTCTGCACATCAGAGGCTCAAAAAGTGTTAGCGTAAAGGCAAAACCACTTGTGGGAAAGATGCACAATCCGGGGGGCTGGCATTTCAGTGGCAGAAAGAGTATTTGCATGGAACCCCTATTTGAAACTTCACAATACTAGGAAAAGCTAAACACAGACCATGTATGTACAAGGGAAGACGATTGTCAGACACAGACGTTTCACCGAAACCGTCCACAGCTCTAGAGAACACAGCACTCTACCTAGACCCCCGTGTGCTCCACCACCAGGTGAGCCAGGCTCAGGACCATTTCTGCTCCCCCCCAACCCCCGCCTCTTCCTGAGAAAGGGCGTGGGACTCAGCAGTGTAGCATAAATTACAGGAATTTAAAGGTGGAGCAGCCGGTGGAGATCAAACAATCACCCACAAAGCAGGACCGATAGGCATGGGGTGCAGTTGAAAGGTGGGGGTGAGGTCCCCAAAATATATTCCCATTTTAGGAAGCCTTTGATGTATTTAAATGTAGCCCCTCTGTCCTTGGTCCAACTGTCTTCCTCCTTCTGGTTCACTTTAACAGAGAAGATCTGGCCTTTGCGCTTCTCAAAATTATACAAGATAATTTGTTGGAGGGGAGAAGAGTTTAGGGTTTTTCTTGCTAGTCTCCTCCCACCCCCTAAGCCCTCAAAACATTTTCTTCACACAAAAGATAGGGGATTTGCCGCGTCACAGCGGGCCTCACCCTGCTGCTTGGAAACAGTGGGTGAGAAAAATCAAGGGCCGACTACACAGGGAAAGCTACTGCCTGGTACCTCCCCACAGCGAGACTCTGCTTCCAGGTCCACCTGAGTCCCTCCCTGTGCCCGTAACGGTGACCACTTCTTCTCCATCTTCAGGCCCCAATGTCTCATAGTGACAGCCCAACTTTGGGGGCAAGCTTGAAGGCAGAGGGCACCAAACATCAATTTGGCAAACCTTCATACCACGTAAGTACAAACCAACGCAAACCATAGCTTCTGTATTTTTAAGAAAATCCCCAACCAGAGGTTTTCCCTAATCTTTCCTAAAAAGAGAAGCCTCTCTACATAAAAATGACGAAAGGCGCTTTCTCCACTCAAGAGAGACACCCCGCCTGAAACCCCACACTGAGGCCTGGGTGAGAGGTGGCTTCTCACCGTGGGAGGCTAACAGGGTTGGGTGTGCACTGGCGACAGAGCTCTACATGGGCACTCTTAGTTCCGGCAAAAAGGAATCCACGTCCAAGTGGACAGGTTGCTTAGATGGGGCGTCTGGAATTCAACACTCTACTGTGTACTGTGCGTGCTTTTTCATATTGTGGGCACCAGTGGAACTGCCCACAGATAAACAGCCAATGAGCATATTTCATTAGTCATTTCAGGTCTCTGACTTTTTAAAGTATCCCTCTCAGAATAGATGTGGAAAAGTGAGGATATAATGGCCCATCACGTCTTGAATTGTGGGGAGCCCTGTCCTTTCTGCGGGGGTGGAGAGCATAGATTTGCATAGATTTGTCCCCTCCTTCATTTCTTCTCAGACTCTTTGAATGTTATTGTCTTAGAGAGTTCGCTTGGGCTTGTATGGTAGAGAAGATTTTAACAGACCCGCTTCCTCTGTGCTCGGAGAGGCAAATGCAATGTGGCAGCTACCTCGAGTACCGCTGCCGACCTGCACCCGTACCCAGGGGAAGGGCTGTAGTTTTTCTCATTTGTTCAACAGTCAAAAACTGTGTATTCCTGCCTGGAGCTAGAGCATAAAATTCACACCGGTACAAAAGACGGCACAGAGGCCGAGGGTAGGCTGTGTGTCTATCTGCCCCTCGGACTACCTCCATGGAGAAATCCACACTTCCTTTTCATTTTTTAGGCTTTCAGAAGTGAATCGTGATGTTGGGTGAATGGTTCTTTCAAATCCACGGCAACCAGAGAAGTGACCGCATAGCTCTTCTTCCCGTGCTGACAAGGGTAGTAGCCCTCTGTGATGTCAGTGCCAAATGACATCTGCATGACTGTCTTGCCACATTCAGGAGTGAGTGACACTACTGGACGGGGAGCAGAATGTAAGGCTCAGAGTACACAATCAGTGGTATAAGGGTGATGCTTTCCAGTGGGGTTCTTACTGGACCAGACTTCTCATCCAAATCCACTCAAGTTCTTTCAAAAGAATTTATCTGTCTGCAGAGGAAGAGCCCCATTTTCCTTACAGGAGGGTTGAGGGAGGTTCTTTTTGTCTGTATAACCTGGCTGAAGTCAGACAGTGACTTGGGTCGCCTGCAGGCCAGGAGGCTCTTGTGGAGCCCAGATCTGGGCTGGTCTCTTGGCAGTGCTTTTTGCAAAGTTTGAGGAAAGGTCACGTGGTATGGATGGTCCTCACACATGACTGCTGGGCACCGGCCACCAGTACAGGGGGAGTCACTGGCACCAAGCTTGCATCTCTGTAACACCTCTGCCTCCTTACTCCCACCCCTGCCCATCTTCCCAAGGAGACAGGCTCAGAAACCTCTCCACTCCCCAGCTCAGCATCTATAACGTAGCATCTCAGTCCACACTTTCTCATCCTTTTCCACAGCATATCCAAGCTTTACTAGAAGCCATCCTGTCACCTAACACTGCTGAGCTCCTCACAGGCTGAGTATTTTTCTCCAGACAGATACTGGCCAAAGTATTCAGCCAACTTTTTTTCAGAGCCAAAGAATAAGTCCCTTCCTCTCACCCTGCGAGCCTGTGGTCTTGTCTGAATGGCACATCTGCTACAGGAGCACTCAGCACCTGGCCTCGAGCCTGGAGCCATGCCAGCTGCATCCTATACGTTCAAGAGGACGAGAAATGGGCAGGGTGACTCGACAGCTCTCCCAGCAACTCTACACCAAGACAAAACAGAACTGGAAGCTGCGCTGAGCATTGGCTCTCTGAATAGTTCCCTCTCCTTGTTGAAAAGCTCTCTTAAGATGCCTCATCCAAAGAATGTCATGGGAATGAATTCTGTGCTCCCAGCTCACTATTTGCTATAAGGGAAAAGGCAGTGTAAGGCAGGCCACCACATCCGTTTCAGTTTCCGAAAGGCCTCCTTGTGGAGACCTCCCATGCCTCCAGCGCTGCCCCCTCCAGTCATTTCTCCGCTCAGTCACCAAAGGAATTTTTCTAAGATGCAACCTGCTCACGATCTACCCTGACCACAAGCCCTCAGCAGCTCCAAACCCCGTTCGTGATAAAGTCCCACTCCCCCACACCTTCGACGAGTTTCTTTATGACCCCACCCCTGCCCACCTGTGAAGTGAACCCCATCACCTGACTCACGCTTTCTGTCCCAGCCGCACTGAATTACTCCACGGATGCGACATGGTGTTTCATGCTTCCGTGCCTTTGCACGGGCTCTTCCCTCATCACCAGTGTCCTACTAATCCTCTTGTCCTGGAAAATTCCTCTTTGTTTTGAAACCCTAACTCAACCGTCACTCCTTTCAGGAAGGTTTCTCTGGCCTGGAAGACAGCCAATCAACGCTTCCTTACGCCTCCTCTGCACCCTTGCCCGTTCTGTAACTTGTTTACATGCCTACTAGACTTAGGAACCTCCTTCAGGCGGGGACCATGTCCTGCCCTCAAGCTTGGTCCATGACCTAAGCTCATGCGTGGTTTTTGAACGCATAGGGAAAGAACAGATGGTTGGATATGAGGTGGCCCCATGGCATAAACTCCTGCAAGGCCCTGGCATGTTCACCTAAATGAGGCCTCCCTGTTTTAAGGGGAATAAAGAGAATGTGATGAAAGCAAAGGGTCTGTTGACATCATCTCTGAGCGACAACCACTCAAACATAAAAAGCTGCATCAGTGGTTGGGTCCCCTCTACCTTTCTCTTAACACTGCCTGCCGCTGACTGTTCTAGTCACAGCGATTGTTTTCTTTTAATGTCAGCATAATGCCTGCTGCTTTGTGGATGCTTAACAAATATTGGGATGAATGAATGAATGCGAAATCTTCTTATTTTTTGAAAGAAGCCATCAAAGGAGTGGCTTTGAAAGGCATTTGCCATATCACAGGCTTTTCTGCTTTGGGCTGTCCATCACAAGACTTGACTCAGTCAGAAGCAGAACAGAGAGATGGGTCTGGGTAGCAGTTAGGAATCTGCTCTAGGGATACACAGTATTTGTGTTTTCCTTAGTCCTGTGTCAGTTTCCTTCCTTCTCAAGAAATAGCCCAACGGTGATGGTATTTCCTGCCCCAACCAGAAGGCTCTGGCCTCTCCTTTGTCAGAGGTCCACACTGGCCCTGTCACAGCCCACATTCACCAGGAACTTACTGTGCACTGATTGGGGGGAACACAGTTGGTTTCCTACCTTCGCTTCAAGTGCTAACATTATGCAGTGGAGACCAGTCACAGAAACGAAACGGTCCAGGACTAAAACAACCACCCTCGGAGATTAAAGTTTTCTGATCATCATAGCTCTTAAGTGCAAAGGCTCTGGACTCAGACGGACCTGGGTTCAAATCCAGCCTCTGAATCTTTCTAGCCAAGTCACTGGAACAAGTCAATTATCCTTTGGGGGCTCAGTTCTCTTACCCATAAAATGGGAATAATCTGACCCACATCACAGGGAGGGTTAAAGGATATAGTGTATGTGAAGCCTGCACAGTGTGTGTGTGTGTGTGTGTGTGTGTGTGTAGTAAGTGCTCAAAAATGGAAAACTATGATTAAGAGCTTTCAAAAATACTTTGACAATATTCAGGACAGAAAGGGAAAATATTCTTTGAAGACACTGTGCTTTAAAGAGAATGGATTGTCTGTTTTTTAGGAGTCAATGTTGCTTATAAATCAAAGCCCCGGGGAAGAGTATGAAAAGATAGTGACGGCATCTAAAAAAATAGCTGTGGCTCTTACAGGCCCCAGGATTGATGGGCAGACAGTGACGGGGCCAGGGACACGCAAGCCTTTCTCTGAGAGCTGGTCCGAGAGGACTAATCCTGAAGGGCTCACCTCATTCTCCTCTGCTGGACCTAGAGTGACTGAGTCAGAACCCAGAGGAGCCACGGTCAGGGGGCCAAGGTCAAGGGGCCAAGGATGCCAGTTCCAGGCTGTGAGCCAGGGCTTCTAGGTTTAAGGGAAGGTCAGGGGATCCCAGATGCCGGACCGGAGGGGGACAGGGTGAGCCGCGCTGCCCTGAGACTCAGGCAAATGCTTGAAAGGCATCACGTATCTGCGCTGTCCTGATCCTCCTTGTACAACCCAAAGCCAACAGAGGATGGAAATTTCCCCAAATTTCGGCCCTGCTTATGACAGAAGTTTTTCCTAAGCTAAATTTGGTTTTAGTTTTGAAGTGCCTGAGATGCACTGTTCAAATGGGTCAAGTTCCTGGCTTCTTATATCGATCGGACCATCCTCCACGCTGTGGCTGAGCTGGCTGCCCTCACGTCTGCCCACTCTTACAACAATTCCGGCCGTCATTCCAGAGGTTCCATGAGGAAAGCTCGGGGTTAGTGGTTGGGGGAGCACAAGCTAAGCCATCAGCCCTTGGGAACAAGGATTAACTTCTGGTGGAGGGGGCGGGTCCACTTGTGTGGTTCCTGTGAGCAGCAGGGCAGTTACCCTACGGGAAAGAGAAGAGAGATTTCTAAACAAAGCGACAGCTCCACCAGCAGGAGGTTGGGTTCACGCAAGGACAAGGACCCTGCTCGGGGGAGCCTCGACCTGTCTGATTTGGGTCTGATTTGTGAGAGCTTGCGGCTGACTTTGGCCCCTTGCCCTGGGCTCAGATCAGAGGCAGCATCCTCACAAGGGCAGCCCAGCTAGGCAGTGTCGTGTGGTGGAAAGAGCATTGGACTGGGAGCCAGAAGACCTGACTTCCAGCGCAGGCTCCGCCACGAACCAGCTGTATGACCTTGGGAAAGTCACCTGATTTCTGTGGGGCAACTGTAAAATGAGGGGTTGGTGGGATAATCTCTAAGTTTCCCATCAGAGTGTGATCCAGGGCCTATTCGACCCCTCCTTGGCCCCGTGCTTCCAGGGACAGAGATGGGAGACGGCGAGGGAGGGGAGGGAGGACGCAGATGGGAGCCCCACGGGGCTGTGAATCAGGACTCCACTTTCTCCTTCTTTTTGCTTTTCTTCAGGAAGGACGGGGTGCGGAATTTCTTCTTCTTCTTTGAGGGAGACTTGGAAGGCGAACCCTCTGGGGACATGGGACCGCTGGTGACTGACTCTGTTTTGTCCTTTGAGGTGTCGACATCCGTGTCGGCACTGGTGGTCATCTGGCTGAGGCCTTTGCTGAGGATGTCCTCTGCTGTCTGCTCGTCCTCCCTGCCGTTGACCACCACTCCTTCTGGCTGCGTCTTTTCCGGCTCTGTGGTGGCTTTGCTTGTTTCCGTCTTCTTAGCGTCTTCTGGAAAAAGATCCAAAGACGTGACCCATAAGATTTCATTCAGGCGAGAGCTTCAACCTGGGGCTAATAGAACCATTTCTAGGCAATTATATAAAGGAAGTCTAGAGCAAAGAGAGGGGCGGGCTGACACGGTAAGGAGAAAGGGGTAGGCAGGGTTCTCTCCCAAACAGGAGAGAACAGGCCCTTGGCAGGCCAGGGACTCTGGGCTCTTGCCTAAAAATGTAAACAGGTAATGATCTCTAGACATGGCAGCAGCCCAGCAGGGGCCCGGTTGGGAGCTTTCCTAGGAACAGACAGAACAAGGGGACAGACGCAGACTACAGAGAGGCTGTAGGAAGGGGAGGGCACTGCCGTGGACAACTCAGGGGATGCATCTAAGAATTGCTGTAACTGGTTCAGTTTCACTAGTAAAAATATGGAAATGACATGTTTTCATACCCATTTCATTTCCTACACCTCTGAGGAACTTTTCAAAAATGGAGAGTATCTTCCCAGTAGGCAGAGAGGGGCAGGCAGAGGGAGGGTGGGATTCCCTGAGTGGCATGGACCCTACAGACTGCCACCCTATTCAAGGCCAGGAGTGAAAGCCTCCTGCTGTCCTTTCTCCTCCTTCGCACTCTCTTCCCACCCTGCTTCCACTCAAGCTTTGAAATGCCTGTATGGGGAAGGAGGAGGGAAAATTCTGAAACTGTAGACTTTGAAAAGTAGAAAGGAAGGTAAAGTTAATCTAGCTCCTCCCCATTTTACAGATAGGAAAACTGAGTAAAGCAGTAAAAGCGGGCAGACCTCAGTTTCCTGCCGTCCCAGCTTAGTGTTCTTTGCACTACGTGAAACTGAGAGGGGTGTGTGTGATTGAGTGTGTATGTGTGTGAGTGTGAGGGATATCACACCACAAGAAAGTGGGAGTGTGGAAGCTGGGGAAGGTGGGAGACTGGTGTCCCATACAGACAGAGTGGGGCAAGATAGATGTCTTGGGAAATGGCTAGCGTTCTTGATGGGGTAAAGACTGGAGAAATGTCTGGTTACATGGAAGATGGGACAGAGGGGGTTAAATTTGGGGACAGTTAACATGGGCTATTTTAACTATCTCGGTAAGCAAACGTCTTCTCCAATAACTCCTGAGGACTGTCCCCTCTTAGTACTGAAGACCTTGGCCCCGGCTCCCATTCTTCCTACTGTCTGGCCCGCATCCTGCCATCATCCAGCTACCAAGTCCTCTAATGCGCTTGACTCCTATGGCCCTTACTGCCCTCCCGCCCACCATGCATTCCCATGGTCATCACTGGCCATTCTCTTGAACGCAGAAAATCAGTCCAGACACAGCCTTCCCCCGACCGCTCCCCTCTCCTCTCTTCATCTGCTTTTGGCCTCATCAACCCTCTGATCCCTGGACCCCTCCCTGCCATTGCAGTCTGTTTCCCTCTGTCTGGACCACCCTTCTCTCTCTTCTCTGTGTCCCCAACCTTCACCCACACAATCAATCAGCTTGAGCGTTACCCTCCCCTTAAAGTCTTTCCTGGTCCCATCCCTGCTTCCAGGTAGAATTTGTCACTCCTTCCTTTCAGCCCCTACTAGATAAATTTCCATCACAGTGACTGTAAAACAATCACTTCTTTTTTATGCCTATCTCTCCCCTCAAAACTGAAATAAATCAGACAAGACTGTGTTTAATTATCTACGTGACTAGCTTATAGGAGGTACTCAAAGAATGGTTGTGGAATCCATGAATGGTTGAATGCATAAGCAAACGAACGTGTGAATGGTTTTATTCTAACCAAGCCAACACCATACCTCATCTTCTTTCTTGTCTGTCCCAGCCTGAGCCTTCTACGCTGAACTGGACCCAACCTTGTAAACAAACAGCAGCCCTGCATGCTGGCCTTTGTCTCCTGTACCTATTCCCCTGTTCCCACTCTTGGCCTCCTGGGCTCTTGTACCTCCAATGGCCCCTCACTTGGATGACCCATGAGGTTGTGTTTCTCAAGTCACACCATCTCAGATGATTTTGTTACCTGCCTTCTAGCTCCACGAACACAACTATGGCTCAGAGGACCCCACATTCTGTCCAGGTGCCATTTCCCGCCCTGTGGTGATAGGCATCCCCGTCCCAGCAGTGGCCTTCACCCACGCCCGCCCCTTCAGCTGCATATGCAAACACAGCCCCTGCTGGCTTGCTCTAGGAGACCACAGCACGATTCTTCTCCCCAGCCAGAAAACAAGTCCACACCGGGCATGTCACCAGCATCTCACAGAGCTTCCGCACCATGAATCGTCTGGAGAGCACCGGCAAACAGAACATGGGGCTGGGAGGCGCCATGGGCCTTGGAGGAGTCGGGTTCCAGATCGAGGTCACCACTCCCTCAGCTGAGGGGGGGGGTGGACAGAGACCCCTGGAGGGTGCAGTTGGCCAAGAAAAGGGGCAGCAGTCAAGGCTCTAGAAATAAATACTTATTGGGCCCCAGTAAGGAAAGTATCAAGGACCAGCTCTGAGAGTCCAGATCCCTCCTTTGTTAACAGCCCACGACAGTTAAGGTCAGAACTACCTGGGTCTTCAGCTATTTGAAGGGCTCCAGGAGCTACGGCAGATGCGAACTCACATTCTAGCATCTCCTAAGACGAACCACTGGCTTTCTCTCCTAGATGGGGCAATTTGAGCTCTGGGAGTAGGAGACAGGTGTAGGGTGGGTGGAATGGGGTAGAGGCTGGGAAATCGGGGGATCTATCCAAGGATGGTGGCCAGGAAGCAGAGGGGAATAGGGAGAGTGGATTTGGAACAAGACTGGACTTGGCAGCCTAGGTCCATAGCCACACCATTGTGGCTTGGGAAGAGCTGAAAGTCTTGAAGAGGCTGGAGGAGGAAGGGAGGTGCTTTGGTAGGGAGATGCCGAGCTTGTTTGGGTACCTACCTCTCAGACTGGATTTCTCACTATCCCTCAGCATCCAAACACTTGTCTCTCAGTCCTCTGATGTCCCCTTCCAGAAATGCCCACTCCCTGGACAGCCCACTCTACTCCTATCTGCCAGTCCAAGCATATATCTCCCCAAGGTCTGGTTCCAGCCTCCCTTGACATTTGACAATGATCTTGCCCTTCTCTAAACCTACCACCAATATATGAATTTTACACTTGAGTGTGGTCCCTTCCCACACTGAATCTGGGCTGGCCCTGTGGCTTGGAGAAACCAACAGAATGCAGAGGAAGTGCCACTGAGCCAGCCTCAGGCCGAAGGATTAAGAAGACCCAGCAGCTTCTGCTTCTATAGTTTGGGGAGCCTTGAGGCACCATGTGTAAAGTCCAACTACCTTGATGGAAACACAGATGGAGAGGCCACATGGAGAGGACCTACAGTTATATGGAGAGACAGACAGACGGACAGAGAGACAGAGAAAGAGGCCCAGCCATTCCACTGTCCCAGCTGAGCCCAGCCTTCCAGCTGCCCCTGACAAGGCACCTGACATGTGAGTGCACCATGTTGGAAGTTCTAGCTTAGTCAGGCAACCAGATGACTGCAGCCCCAGCTGACATCAGTGGAGCAGAAGAACCACCCGCTGAGCCTTGTCAACCCACAGAAGAACTAATTTCCATAAACCAGTTCTCATTAGGCACCATGACTTAATAGTTATCTACTGCTGTATAACAAACCACACCAGAAATTAGTGGCTTAAAACAGCAAGCAGTGTAGTATCTCTCACAATCCTGAGAACACAGTACATAAGGAGAACTCATTTATGAAAGCGCATTACAAGGTCCTTTTATATTTATGAGCTCATTTTATCCTGATAACAATGCTGTAAGTTAGGAAAGGCAAGGATTCATGTTAGTCCCCCATCCTGCAGTGTTTTTATGCAACTTATTTGAGATGGCTAAATTAGTAAGTGACACAGCTGACTATTTCTTTGAAGGCATAGCCAATGCTCCTGAGGGGCCCATGGGGGGATTGACTCAGCAGGGGCAGGGACAGTCAGGAGCCAGTCAACAGAGAAGGTGATGACAGAGATGGCCAGATGTGAAGGAACAGGACTGGAAGGACTCCTTCAGAGAGGCTGAGGAGATAGGAGTCAGGGAGACAGATGAGGAGTGACATTGAGGTGAATTAGCACAAGAGGATTTGAGAGCATGGGGACCAATGGTGTAAAAGTCATTGTGGATCTGATGGGTGAGCTACATGTCAAAGTGCAGATGCTACTCGGGGGGTCAGCCCTGTTGTTCTGAGGAGCTGGCCAAGGCCACCCAGCCCCACTTCACACCGTCACCCCAGACAGCTCCAACTGGTGCCTCTTCATGCGGGGAAGGCACCAAGGAGGTCCACGCTCCCCAGCTCTGCCTGTGTTACAGTAAGATTCTTTTCTAACAACTCAACTAGAATGTGCCTCTCCATGGAGCATAGATTTGGGCCAGAGAGAAGCAGGAATCCTGCTTCAGTGGGAACGACGTCAGGCAGTGGGAAAGCAGTGATCCCACCCCTCACACCCCTCTCCTCCCCACCTCTGTCCCACTGAGTAGCAGAGGTCACTCCAAGGGGCTCCCAAGAGCCGAAATGGAATTGCCACCCCTTGTCCCACTCCTGCCACCAGCCTCCTCTCCAGTGGGCTCGCCTTCCTGCAGTTGGTGCAGGGATGCTGCAGACTGCAGTCAGGCCGGGTGCTCTCTGCATGCAGATAAGGCAGTTGGTCCCCAAGGCCATTCAGGCTCTGCCTAGAAGAGGTCATGGGCTCCTTAGAGGGGCCCAAGCACTAGGAAGGGGGGGTGCAGATGTGTTCCCGAGGGCCACAGGCCCTCTGCCAAAGGGGGCGTCCAGCAGCTGGCCCAAGGCCCATTCACTGTGGGTGGCATGTCCCATGCAAGTACAGGAGTGTGTCAGTGCATGGGTATGACCTATGTGTCTGTCCTAGCGGGATGCCTAAACCATGCACAGCACATGTGGAATTGGTGATGACTTTTATGGTCACGAAACCTCCCGAAGGCAGGGTTGTGAGCAGCAAAAGAAAAAACTGAGGAGAAACATATTTCCTTTGTAAACGTCCTCCCTCCCCCATTGCACGTATTGGAGTGAGTTAGTAAACAGCCTCTCTACACTTACTACAGAGACAAGTATTCAGAATCGGAGGAAACTCCTTTGATGAAGGCACCAACAGGAAGAGAAAGGAAGACGTTGTGGAGGCAGGTTGACAACACCACGATGAACACAGTCATGGGACGTCCACTTGGGGCTCTGGCCTCAAGCAGATGGGTTTCCCCTGCCAATGCTGGGCCTGTGCTCAAGGCAGCAGTTCACTTACGGAGGGAGCTCAGGGTTGGGGATTCGAGCTGCATTTATACGTGTGGCCATTCTACCCAGGAGGGGGAAAGTTCTATCAGGACACCCAGCTGCTACTGTCTGCCTGGGGTTCAGCCCTCCCTGGTAAGGGCTCACAGTTGGGGTGGCGTGCCCCAAGGGAGGAGCGTTCATGCCCCGGAACGATTCTAGGAGCTCATTAAAGACACTTGCATGATCTAGGAGGTTTGGACTCTCATATTATTATCCATCCTATGTATATTATTAATCATAACCATAATTAGATCTTATATTTACATCAGGCTTTCACTCTTTCCAAGTATGTCTTCACCTACACCTTCCCTTATATATATAAGAACCTTAAAAGGGGAAAATATTAGTAGCCCCATCTCCTAGACAAGGAAACTGAGGCACAGAGATTATCTGATTTTCTAAAATCAACAGTTGAGTTGGGCCTAGAATTCAGTTCTCTAAACTAGTATCTAATAAAGTGGTTTTCAACCTGGGCTACACATTAGATTCACCTGGAGAGATCTTACAACTCCAGGCTGCACTCCCCCATGCCCACTCCTAGACCACTGAACTCAGAAACCTGGGGTGGGACCCCGGCAGGCGTCAGGGATTGTAAAGCTCCCCAGGTGATCCCGATGTGCAGCCAAGGTTGAGAATGACACCATCAGCCTCACCTGGGGGCTTGCCAGAAATGCAGGGTCTCAGGTCCCACCCCAGACCTACTGTGTCTTCATTTTAACATTTTAATCTTCATTTTAACCAGATCCCTAGGCGATCCCTGTGCACATTAAAGTCTGAGCACTGGGCTGGTGCATCTAGAAAGGCCCATCAGCCATCCTGGTCTGAGTAAGAGATGAGAAGGCTGTGGGTCAATCATTAACTTACTCAGCATTGCTTAGACCCGGCTTAACCTGTAAGGTGTATTGTCACAGCTTGTGAACGGAACAAGCTTAAAGTTGGTAACCCCTGTCTCAGGTTCCCTAGAAACAGCAGAGGGGAGAGTCTCCCGTAGGAGGGCAGCACCTGTTGAAAGTCAGGTGCCCTGCAGTGAATACCTGCCCACCCTCTATGCAGACCCCCTTCTAGGCCTGTGGAGGCGCCTCCTCTCTCCCAGATGCTCAGCTCCACTCACCGTCCACAGACTTGGAGGGAGAGCCCACGGGGCTCTTTGTCTCTGACTTGGCTGGGCTCTGAGCTGGAGAAGCAGGTGCAGACTTTACAGGTGAGCCAGGCTCCTCAGGGGCAGGTTCTTTCTCTCCTGAAAATACAGAAAGCCAGCTCAGGATAGAGGTCAAGGAGAGGAGAGGTGGGCAGACCGAGAGTGCTTTGAAACAACTGCTTTCTTCGGCTTGGTCCTCATTTCTCCTGGCTGGAGTTAGCTGCTTCCTCTAACTTTAAAAAAAAAATTCTGCTACATCCTAGGGGAGGTAAGTGGGAGGAGTCGGAGTCCGTTTCCTCCATCACAGGACATCTTTGGATGGACTTTGTTACCCCTGATGTGGACGGCAAGACTGCAGGGGGAACTCCCGCCCACGATTTGTTTGCATGTAGCTTATTGATTATTTGTCTAATTTACATGTCCGGTCCAAACAATCTCTAGAGACAAAGAGCACCATATTTTTCTATCTACTTTTTCGATTGGCACCGAGAACTCCAAGCAAGCTAACTCCAAGAAAGCCAGCAAGGATTATTCTAGTGCCTTTGTTCCTAGGAAGATGGCTGACTCTGGGTGGGGACGGGGGCTGTGGAAGGGGGCCCTGCCCTGAGGGAATGAAAGCCTTGCCTGGTGGACAAAACCAAGAGCTGAATTCTGTGTCTCAGACCCCAAGTGCACTTGAAGCAAAGAGAAGGGACAGCTCCATGTGGGGCACAGAGAGGGCTTCCTGGCTGGAGGGGGTCTGCCACAGAGGCCGAAGTGTAGATAATACTGAATCAGGTTAGCCAAGAAGAGAAATTCTGTCAGGAAGGGACAAAGGCATGAACAAGCTATCAAGAGTGTGACTACTTAGGAGTCAGCATGGAGAGATGGGCTCGACTGAGATTCTGACATAAAGGACTCAGCTGCTGGATTCTGACATAAAGGACTCAGCTCTGATTGCCTGGCTAAGCAGTTTATACCCCATCTGATCATCAGTAATTATGACCAGTATTATAATGAACATATTATTACAGCTAACATTTGTCTGGTGTCTACTGACCTAGGCCATATTCATAGGCACTCCTCACGGATTAACTCCTTATTCCCAGGTGAGAGGGTCGGTGGGGTCATGGCGGCAGCACCGTGTAACTGTCAGGCACGAGCCATGAGGGGCATTGCTGTGATTAACAAAATCATGCTGATAAGAATATTATTTGCTGGGCTTCCCTGGTGACGCAGTGGTTGAGAGTCCACCTGCCGATGCAGGGTACGCGGGTTCGTGCCCCGGTCTGGGAAGATCCCACATGCCGCGGAGCGGCTGGGCCCGTGAGCCATGGCCGCTGAGCCTGCGCATCCGGAGCCTGTGCCCCGCAACGGGAGAGGCCACAACAGTGAGAGGCCCACGTACCGCAAAAAAAAAAAAAAAAAAGATATTATTTGCTGATGGAGCAGGAAGGTCAAAGTGAGGACGTGACAGAGAAGAGACAGAGAGAAGCAAATGAAGATTGAAAAGGAAAGCGAGACAAGGCTGGATTGAGCCCTGGGGGCCCTGACAGGCAGCAAGGAAGGGGGTCCAGGGCTGCTGGCGGGGAGTGAGGGCCATGGTTTGCTCTGCTGCCTCTCTGGGTGCCCCGAGCTCTCCCCTCCGCCTGGGAGGTCCTGAAGCACCAGTTGCCGGGGGTTATTTACCATCGAGTTCTAGCTTCTTCCTCTCCACCTCCTTCTTGTACTCTTCCAGCTCCTGATCCGTGAGTTGGCTAAAGGGGTTGGGCGCTACCTCCTCGGCCTCGTCTTTGGTGTCCGCCTGGCCCCGGGACATCAGCTGGCTCTCTGTGGACTGAAAGTTAACCACAGAGAGTGTCGCTCTCTGAACGCCGCAGTCAGGGCCCAGGCCCGAGCTTCCTTTCAGACTCATGGGGCTGCCAGTGGTCTTGCTAGCGACAGCGTGGCATGCAGCTCCATGGCAACAGCTCGGGGCCTCGGGGTAGGGGTTGTTCACTCCGTCCCACGGCTACACCTCACCCCCCAGACCCGACTTCTTTGTAACTGCCTGGATGAACGCAGGGGGTCCTCCCTCTGTCCCAGAAATAAAATCAAAGAATGCTCCCAAGCAGAAGGAAGACACACCTTTATTGCGATCTCTACTGTGGACGCTTGCAAGCCGTCACTGTGCAAATACAGCTGGCGGCCCACAGTCAGTCAGCCAAAACCCAGCATGCAAAGCGTTGGCTCAACCAGTGTCACGCCAGCCGCTCCCCGCCATGCACCCCACCATCCCGCACCAGCAGCGCAAGCCACAGCACCCAGCAGTAAGTCATATGCAAAACACACAGTGGCTTTGGCGTTCTCAGTCCAAACTGTTAGTCCTGTTTTGCACACAGTCATAAATAACAAGGGGGCCAAGGTCCTGAACCTTGGATATTCAACCCGCCTGTACTGCAGGTCCCTGAAGGGACATTGGCAAAATCACTGTGTTTCACCCCCTCTGGGGAGCCCTTGGCTCTGGGGAGCTCACCAGCTGGGCCTTGTGTAAGCTTCGGGAATCCTTTGATCCCTCTAGCTCGGGACAGCTCAGACTCCATAGTCCTTTATCCTAACTCAGCAACCTCATCTCAGCCTTTGGGAATTCAGTGGTCTGGAGCCAAGGAGTCAAAGAAAGTGAGGGGGGTGGGGATGTGAGCCTGGGCAGCTGGCCCACACCACACACTCCAGGCCATCTGTCTCTGGCTAATCAAGTCTTCTGATGATGGGCCCATGGGCTCCTTCCAAAAGAAGGCAGCACTGGGCCTATCTTAAGGAACCATGGGGTTCAAAAAAGTCCAAGACCAGGATCCCAAGAAGAGGGACTCCAAGGAGAGCACTCGGTACAAATGGCAGAGTTTTTAACAATGTTGATCACAGTATTGAACTGCCACCTCCCCCCATTATCGTGGGGTATTTCTATCCTTGACCCTGTAGCACATTTGATGTTTCTCCTCTTGGCTCAGCTGAGGTGGGGTGGAGGTGATGACATAACCTTCACACTTCCCCTGCCAAGGGCCACCCACCTGGTGGGTTGCAGCCTGATCTGCAATCATGACATCACCTCAGTTTGCTCTACAGAGAGGAATGGTCCCTGTATCCCCCGCCCCTGCCCTTACTGCTAAGGAAGATGCCACTGCTACTTTGCAATGAGCAGCAATGATTTCCAACACAAGCCGGAAGTCTGACGTTCACCCCTTTTGCTAAGCACTAAACAAAAACTGTTCTATCTCAAGCAGGGGAACAGCTTTATATTTTCTAACTCTACGTGTGTTTGTGTGGGCAACTCACTGCCCCTTCCCATCCTGTAGGAGTACCGGTCCTTATATACATGTCTGCCCTCTGAGAGCCTGTGAGCGTCTTCCCAGAGCTACGGCCTGATGGTGCTGTTTCCACGCACAGAGGCCAGAGCCGCTCAGGGCAGCCAGGCCTAGAGCCGCTGGGAGAGGCCAGCCGCGCTCCTGAGAGGTCACTCTGCGGGACACTGACAGAGGGCAGAGGGGAGTTCCAGGGGGAGGCATAGAAGCCGCATCACTCCCGTGGGCTGGCTGGGCTACTCCTCCCCTGCCTGGCGCCCACGGGAGGCGATGAGATACTGTCCCCAGTCCTCACAGCATCCATTTTGCAGCAAGAGCACCAGTGCCCAAGATCACAGGGGAAGGTGGGCCTATAAGGACTCAGGGGTCCTGCTGCCCGGCCCCAGGCACTGCAGACCCAGAAGGCAAACACGTTTCCCCTCCAGACAAGGGCAGCGTCTGCTGTACCGGGCTTCGGCTCTTCTCAGCGATGACACTCGCCAGCAGCTGAGACTGAGGCCCCGCCGACTTCACATCCTGTCGGTTTTGTTCTCGAATCTGTGTAGAAAGGGATGGGGAGGGTGAGGTAGCTGTCCAGCAACAGGGTGTGGAGTTGGCAGGGAGCATCCCCAGGGCACACTAGAAAGGTCGCCCAGGGGTGCAGATGTAACGCATCACATCCACTCTGAGACAGTCTGTCTCCACGTCTGCTCCAGAATGAATGAGAAGTTTATGTAGAACACCAGATTCTCATTAACGATGAGCAGGTCATTGAGATGAAGAGGGAAATGAGGCATAGTAGATCCTTGAGGGAGCTTCTCAATTTTTAATATTCCTATGAAGTCCCTGAGGAATTGGTTTAAACTACAGATTCCTGGGGGGCCACCCCGTGCATATTGAATCTCAGTCCCATGGGAGGAGGGGTGGGAGTGACCCAGGAATCTGCCCTTCAGAGGACCACACACTAAACACTGTTCTGGGAACACACCCGACCTATTGAAGGCGGTCTGTTACAAGTTAAGTTTTTAAAGTAACATTAGAAATATAAGTGAGTGAACTGTAAAGCAAAGGTAGAGAAATAAACACAAAGGATTTTGCAATCTTGAAAATGAGCCAAAGGGAAATAGCATAAAATTTGTAAAAATTCGTTTTGTGGGTTGGTCTCTTAGACACATCTAATGTCTAAAGCTAGCACCTCTCTATTTGAGGGTTACACAGGACTACAAAAGCACAGCGCTTAGCACTGTGCCTGGAATATGGCCAATAAATGGTAGTTTCTTTTCCACAAGAGGCATCTGGGATGTTGGTAAGTCAGGCGCATCCTGGGGATTCCCCCCCACGCCCTTGAGGGAGAAAAGATGGGAGGTAATTAGCTATCCCCTTACCTTGTTGCGCATGTCCAGCACTTCTTGGGGGTCAGTATACAGAGGCACAAATTGGTTTGGGTTTTCGATCCGTATGGGCATGCCACTGCTGGATTTCTCCACCTCGTCAGCCTTCATCCACTGAACACACACAAGGCCCGGTGGGTAAGGCAAGGCATATGGCTCACCGTCCACCCTAGTGGTCCACCCCATGAGATCTGGGCCGACCAGCCTACGTGCAAGTCAGCAAGCCTAGACAAACACTCTCCCTCGTCTTGGGCCTCTTTGATGTGTGTCTCCCAGAGCAGGGATGGGCAGCAAATGACCCAGCAACCGAAGAAAGGCCCCAGATCAATGGCCATAAAGAACACTTAAGAGGAGGGACAGAGCCGTGGTGCCAGCTTTGACAGACAGGCAGCCACTGGTGTTGTAGTATTAGATGACTCATGGATGTTAATTTGCAGGGCTTTTTTGTTTTTTTGTTTTTTAAACTAAGAGCTATTCTATTTGGCTGCCAGCTACTTTGTTAGTGAAAATCAAATTAAGAGCCAGGGTGTGTGATGAGGGAGAGAGAGGAAAAGAGCATACAATTTGTAAAAACTCAATCTGTGGGCAGGTCTCACACATCTAATGTCTAAAGCAAGCACCTCTCTACAGAAGAGGGTTATAAAGGGAGTGGACAATGTAATAGAAGCAAGTACCCCATGCACCTTCTGGTTTTGCATCAGATGGTCAGTTCAAATGTTGGGTACCCCTCCCTTGAATTTCCCAGAAGCCCCTTCCAGATATGGGAGCAAAAAGCTTTCATGCTGCTGGGAGTGACCTGGTCCAGCCACCCTCTGGACCAAAAACTCAGCATAGGGGTGCAAGAAACAGGTGATCTGCTCTGTAGGCATGAGAAGCTGCTCCCAGATGCCCAATAGGAAGACTTAGGGGGAGACAGGACTAGTGCAGGCCCAGGGGAGGTTTGCTGTTTCCCTTTTAAAGCTGCTTAGCCCACACAGGTAGCTGGGCACTCTCCTTCCACCCCAATCTCCCCAGCGGAGCCCCTCTGCCCTCCTTACCGTGGTCTTCGGCCGGGGGCTACCCATGCTCCTCTGGACCTCGTCGGCCACGTTGACCCGCAGGTAGGTGTTGGGCGTGTTGAGCCAGCGGGTCTTCTCCTTCTGCTGCTTCTGGGCGTGTTGCCTCAGGGCGGGCACCGGGGTGCCGTCCTCCTCAAACACGAAGGCTGTGACCGTGGCTGGAATCTCCACCTCACTTTTGTGTTTGGTTTTCTCTTGAACAAAGGGGTAGCGGTAGGTGTAGCCTGTTCTGTAACCCTAAAAAGGACAAAAATAGAACCACATGTGGTGGGGAATATGGTCAGGTACATGCCTGCTCGTCCGCTCACACGCTTTACCCCCTTCCATCTAAAGGCCTCAGTTTAACCCAAAGTCTCTGTAATACAACCCAGGCCTTGCCGCACCTCTGGTGTATTTCAGAATTGTTCCCTGTCTTGGTCCCCCAACCCCTCCCCTCCTCCACCCCAACAAGCCCTCTGATCAGGATGAGAAAGTTCCCAGAATCCTGTGGACCAGACAGAGCTCCAGCTTTTGGTCTGGTCCAGTAGTTCTCAACAAAACAGAATCATGCGGAAGCTTTAAAAGTGTGTATGCCCGGGCTCAACTCAGAGTTCCCCATTTCACTGGACAGGGGTGCAATCTGGGCTACAGGATTTTAAAAAGTTTCACAGCTGATTCTAACAGTAGCCCTCCCTTCCTCGACTCTGAGGCTTCTTAACTATTTTTCTCTTGGGAGCCCTAACTCTGACTCAAGAACATCCCTGTCTCCTAAGCAAGACCATGTCCCCCAAAGGTGGACTGTTACTCAGAATGAACACTCGGGAATCTTAACAGCTGCTGGAGCAATTCTCGGCTCTACCTGTCATCCTTTTTAAAATTAAAGTGGCATTAAAAAGAAAGTGGACTGGGGCTTCCCTGGTGACGCAGTGGTTGAGAGTCCGCCTGCCGATGCAGGGGACACGGGTTTGTGCCCCGGTCCGGGAAGGTCCCACATGCTGCGGAACGGCTGGGCCCGTGAGCCATGGCCGCTGAGCCTGCGCGTCCGGAGCCTGTGCTCCGCAATGGGAGAGGCCACGACAGTGAGAGGCCCGCGTACCGCAAAAAAAAAAAAGAAAGTGGATTACAAGAAAAGTACAGAGCCGTGTAGAAAAATTAAGCAATATAAAAAACATAAGGAAAAAGTGGGTTTTATGCAAAATCTCATCCCCAGAGACAACCACTAAAAGTCATTTCAGTCATCTCTCTAAGCACACATATACAAATGCATGTATGTAAATATACAGACTATATAATTAATGCATCATATAATATATATAAAACAGTATATAAATGGACTGTACCACATAAGCAGCTTTTTAAAAAATTGAGATATAATTGACATGTAACTTTACATTAGTTTCAGTTGTACAACATAGTGATTCAATATCTGTACGTATTATATGTGTAACTGAATCACTTTGCTGTATACCTGAAATTAACACATTGTAAATCAACTATACCACAATGAAAAAAACATTGTGTGTATTGTGAAATGATTACCACGAGTCTAATTAATATTCAGTACCTCTCATAGTTACCATTCTTTTTCTTGTGATGAGAACTTTTAAGATCTACTCTTTCAGCAACTTTCAAATATATAATACAGTATTAATAACTATTGTCACCATGCTGTACATTACATCCCCAGGATTACTTATTTTATACATGGAAGTTTGCACCTTTTGACCCCTGTACCCATTTCTCTCTGCCTCCCACCTGGCAGCTACCAATCTGTTCTCTGTATCTATGAGTATGAATTTTTTGATTTTTGGTTTTTGAGGGTGTTTTTTCAATTCCACATATAAATGAGATCATATGGTATTTGTCTTTCTCTGTCTGACTTATTTCACTTAGCATAATCCCCTCAAGGTCCATCCATATTGTTGCAAATGGTAAGACTTCCATCTTTTTTATGGCTGAATAATATCCTATCATATATAAGTACCACATTTTCTTTATCCATTCTTCCATCAGTGGACACTTAGGTTGCTTCCATACCTTGGCTATTGTAAATAATAATGCTACATAATCAGCTTTATAAGATGCTTTTAGCTCATCAATGTGTCTTGGAGTTTTTTTCATGTTATTGAACCTACAAATACACAGCAACCTTTAAACAACTACATAATATGCCAGTGAACGGACATATCATAATTTATCTAACCAATACCAGTGGACACTGTTATTTTCAAAATATTATAAACAACCCTGAAATGAGTATCTTTACACATTTTTCTTTAGGCAATTAACATAAGTGCCTAGTAATGAAAATGACTGAGTCAAAGGGAGCACAGTATAAGTTTTAATATATTTATCATGTCCGTCTTCCCAAAACACTGAGCCAATTTACACTTCTGCCAATTGTGCTGGAGTTCCCAGTTCTCGTCTCCTTTCCCCCGCACTGAATATTGCCCCACTCTTCTTTTTATAGGATTTTCTGAGCCATTCTGAATTTCAACTGAAATTTAAAGGATTTTTTAAAAATTAAAAAAAAAATCCTTGGCAATCAGATGGGTTAAAAGTAATATCCTCTTCTTTTGTTTTGTTCTTTTTGGATTACTAGTAAGACTGGATATTTTTAATTACACTTAATGGCTTCTTGAATATCTTCCTTTGTAAACTGGGTTCTCAGTTCATTTTTCTATTGTGATGGTCATCTTTTTCATATTGATTTGTAATACCTCCTTTTACAGTAAAGATATGAATCTGTTTGTTTTTGTTTTTGTTTTTTTGCGGTACGCGGGCCTCTCACTGTTGTGGTCTCTCCCATTGCAGAGCACAGGCTCTGGACGCGCAGGCTCAGCGGCCATGGCTCACGGGCCCAGCCGCTCTTTTAGCTTTGTTTATATGGTGGGTGGGGTGGTTTATAAAAATACAAATTTTGAATTTTAATGTAATCATATCTGTTAATATTTGGCATCACGATTTCAGACTTTCCTGCCATGCTTGACAAGGTCTTTCCCAACACAAGAGCATTAAAACTATTAATCTATGTTTTTAAATACCTATATCAATTTCCTTTCCATGTTTAAATTTTTGACAAATCAGGGATTTATCTTGTTGAAAGGACAAGGTAGTAATCCACCTTAGTTTTATTTCCCAGATGGCTAACAGTCTATCTTTTTCCCCCAGATTTATAAGATGGCTGTTTATCCTGTGTTAAATTTTCATGCCTTTGGGATCTATTTCTGGATTCTCTAAGCTGTAGCATTGATTGGCCTGTGCATTCTGGACTAGTGTTCCACCCTTTAGTGACTCAAGCCTTATCACACTGTACCATGTGGTGGTATACGAACCCGTGTCCCCTGCGTCGGCAGGCGGACTCTCAACCACTGCGCCACCAGGGAAACCCCACTCTTCTTTTTATAGGATTTTCCGAGCCATTCTGAGTTTCACCTGAAAGAACATTTTGCTCAGTCCTTATACATTCCCCCACTTTTGAGGAAATTACATTGAGTTTATTGATTAATTTGGAAAAGTTACCCTACTGAAGCTTTTAACCAAGAATAAATTATAGCTCTTCACTGATTTCAGGTTTTCTCTGAGGTCTATCGGTAAAATTTTACAGTTGTCTTTAAAGGGGTTCTGCTTAAAGTTTGATTTTGCTGCATTTGCAAATAGGATTATTTTCTCATTATATTTTCATTGTTTTGTTTCAAAATTTAATGGAAATTCTTCTAGTGTTTCACCATGATACTGGTGTGTGTTTTGAGAAAAAAATCATTTTAATCATGTTAAATAAATGGCTTCCTATCCTACTTAACAGCTATTATTTTTATAAATCAATATTAAATTTTTATCAAATAACTTTTGATCTCAAAGTGATCAGAAGGTTTATATTTTTGACTCATTGATATCATGAAATATATTTAAAAGATTTATAATATTAAACCATCCTTCAATACTAGGAATGAGCCCTCACTTGGTTATTGTGTATTATTATTCTAATGTTATGCTGGATACTATTTGCTAGTTTTCATGCAGCCTTTTTCATCAACTCAAAGTGAGATTGGTCTGAATGTGTTATAATTGTTATGGTTTGGTTTCCTTCTTTCACTCTTATCTGTAACAGCTTAAATAGCATAAGAATAGCCTGTCTCTTAAAGGTCTGAAAGAATTTCTGCATGAAACCACTTGGTCCTGGTGCTTTATTCAGCCACAGTTACACAAATGTTAACAGGAGTTGTATTTTCATTGTGGAGTGTACCTTTCACCATTATAAAGTGACCCTCATGCTCAGCCTGGTAATAAAGTGGAAGTGATTTGGAGGAACTGGGGGCAGAAGGAAAGGATTGATTATTGCAATGACCCAGACACAACAAAGAGAGGGTCCAAAGTAGTAGCGGTGAGGGGGAGGGGAGGTAAATGATACAGAAATGTCACAGAGGTAGGTTTCATCTTCGCTTTTTCGAGCAATCTAAGAAGTCAGAGTCTCTTCCTGCAATTAGCTCCCCACTGTATATGCTTTCTTCTTATTCTTGAATTGTCTCATAGTTACGTCATATATCATCAATTAAATTGTTAGCTCCAGAAGGAAGGATGTCTTATAATTCTTTGGATCCTTTAAAGCCCACTCCTGGACATATACCAGTTAACGCCCTACCTGATTGATTGATTCATGCGTTACAATAGGATATTATTTTAATGCTGCTCACCAGGAACAGGGAAATTAATGGCATTATGTGTTTTCCGCGTTAAAGTCATGAGACTAGAAAGAAAGGCAGAACTAACTGCAAAAGAGGAGTGAACAAAGCTACAAAATGAGAGAGGCTCTGTGGTGCTGATTTTTGCTGGATTACCACCTCTCATACCAACCAAGGGCTTCCTACCCCTTCTCTAAAGAGCACCGTGCAGGTATGATAACAACCACAGCCCTTGGAAAAGGGGTGGCAAAGGCCACCACTTGAGAAAACTCAACTACTATGAGAATGACCACAAACTCTAAGTCAAGTGGCCGATCAAGGGGCTTTAACAAATTAACTGTGATGTTGGCAGTTCTCACGCCCACCGAATGCTTCATATGGACTGGTTTTGGGGGAGCTAAGCCACAAAGGACTGGCCTGGAAGGACAACGGCAGGAGACTCACCAGATTGTCCAGCATCCTCATGAGGGCCTCGAACTCATGCTCCCCGAGCCGGCTCTTCTGCATGGGCCCGAAGGTGCTCCCCGCCCACTGCACGGAGCCCACCTCGTGAGGCCGGTGCTTCTCCTGCTCCAGGAGGATGAGGTTCTCCACGCCCCCCGCACTGGACAGAGCAGACACCTGCGCAAAGGGCAGAGAACGCTCAGCTCACACACACGGGTGTGCGCGTGTACACACACATCCCTGCGCGTGTACCTGTGCTCCTCTGTGTAACAGAGAATGGAGATCGGGGAAGATTAGAAACAGAAATGTCTGGAAAACTGAGCTGTAGTTGTTTTTTTCCTCCCAGAGGAAAGCCCCTCCAAACTTGTAGGGCCTGTGCCCATTTCCAGGGAAAGAGGTATTAGTATTTCTTTCCTAATGTCAGTTCTTAGGGGGACATAGCAAGTGTTAAACCTTAAGAATAAAGCAATGCAGAGTACTGAAAAATCACCTGGGACACAGACCAACCATAAATTGTGATTCTTTCTGGGGAAGGAGGGAAGATGAGAAAAGGGGACTTCAATTCTTGTCTGTAACATTTTACTTCTTCCAGAGGAAAAGGCCATTGATCTTTGTTAAATCTGGTTGGTAGCAGGTGTCGATTATATGACTCTCTGCACTTTTCTGTATGTCTGAAATATTTCCCCTTAAAAAAAAAAAAAGTCACTTGAAAGAAATAAGCTGCCTTCTAGACCAGTGAAATATCAGTGTAGCTGCATGTTGGGCTGAATTAACAGGTCTAAATGCAGAAGACCCTCCATGATAGCGTTATCCAGTCAAGGAAGTCCAGAGAGAGGAGACACATGAAATGCTGACAGTCACAGCCGGGCACTGTGTAGGCCTTAGGAAGCTTTTACCAGAAGACTTAGAGCGTTTGTCCCACTGTCAAGGCTCCACGGGGAGGGGACAATCCAGGTGGCTACAGGCAACGGACTCTGACTTTTAGGGCAAGTGCAATTTTAGAACGATCCTAAAAACATTCATGAATCCAACTAATCTTATTTTCTAATTCCATGCTCATCTAAAAGCACATTCTATTTACTCCCTGTATCTGCCACTCAGATATAACTGGTCATGGCTTGGCTTCCTGGGTAAGTCCAGAGAGAGATGGTGCTTTCCAAGTACTGTAGGTAGTGAAGCTGGAGTTTTACGCCGCACATCAAGACCCCAGCATTCTGATTAATATTTGATATCCCATGTAAACCTGCTTGTTATGGGGGAACGGCTCTGATCATATCAACTTTCAGTGTTCCAGTTTTTGTGCCAGTTATTGTTTCACTGAAAATGAAAAGAATGCAGTGTAGCTTGCTGACAAACACAGGTCTATGAACACACGAGGATCCTGGACACACTCCAGAGTGTGTTAAATTCACCAGTGTAACACGTGGCCCCTGTGAGACTTCCTAGAGGTCAGCCAGGCAGCGTTTCCAAGGTGACCCCCGTCACTCCGTGAAGAGGAAGAAGCGACAACGAGCATTTCCATGCTCTCTTCATCCGAGGCATGTGTCCTATGGAAGCCTTCATTTTTATCTTAAAAGGATGACTCCACACCCTACAAATATAGAGACTTCGAGGCCTTTTATTCCATTCTCTCACCCAAAATGAGTCCTTGTCTAGCATCCCTAGAAGTGGTCAGCTCCGTGCCTGGGAAGGCAGCCTATTATACTGTTGTCCAAATGTTAGAAGGGTTACAGTGAGTTGATATAGATTACCCTGAGTTGAAATCTACCTTTTTATTATGTTCATTCACTGGTCCCAGTTCTGCCCTCTGCTGACCCGTGTTTTCTAATTCTGAAGTCCCTCACACCTGGCACCTGGAAGGCTGAGCACCTGGAAACGCACTCTCAAAGCTAGTGAATCCCAGCTGGTTGATCAATTACCAAGTTCATCCTGGACCCCTACCTGGCCAAGGCAGGGCTCGAGCTCTGGGACCCTGAAACCCTGACTTGAAGTGCCAACTCCCTGAAGAGAGGTCCCAACCTGACAGCTGACCTCTCCCACCGACGCTTGCCTTCCTGAGAGGCAGTGCAATGTAGTGTTTAGGACATAGGACCTGGGTACCAGGCTGTCTGGGTTTGGATCCTGGCTCTGCCACCTACTTGCTGTGTGACTTTCAGCAGCTATTTACCCTCCCTGTGCCTCAGCTTTCTCTTCTGTAAAATGAAAATAGTATCTACCTCGTGAGGATTATTTAAGGTAATATTTGGAAAGCACTTAGAATAGCACCTGGTGCATACGGAGTGCCATAGAAACATTTTGATAAACAAATTCTGAGGTTTTACCATGAAAGGCTGAGAAGCAATACTCCTGGAGACTGGTCATTCATAGAGGAGGAGAAAACTGCCCACACCCTTGCAAGAGCTGCCTCCTCTCACCTCCCCCTTCCCCCATCCGTTTCCATGGCGATGGGTAGCAGATGGAGAATCGCCTGAGCTTCTCATCTGCCTGTGAACAGAGCAGGGAGCTGCCTCTCTCAGCAGAGGATGACCCAGTTTCCTGGAACCCCAAACTGATGGGGAGCAAAGAGAACGCTGGCCCCAGGAGAATGGAATAGGCTCTTAGCCTTGAACCGCTGAAATGACCACGGACGCATTTGCTTGTTTGCCAAGGCCACTGAGGGAGAACACTAGTCATGATGGAAACAGAATTTCGGTGCTGGGCATTTGACCAGAAATGACCCTTCCAGGGACTGCAGTCCCAACGGCATCTGCAGGCTGCTGTACCTGGGCTCTTCCGAGCCTTAATGCACCCACACTCTTGGTCCAATCTCTCCCGTTTTTTTCCCACAACTTCCAGTTTCATTTCACCCTCTAGAAGCCTTCCTGCTCCACCTGCTGAAAAAAAATCCACTGGCGCTTTCCTGGGGTTATCTGTCCCCATCGCCTGATGCGCTTTTAAAAGGTTACATCAAACCAGTCCTGACTGAAAAGAAAGTGACAGCAGACAGGGCCAAGAGAAGCAGCTGGGGCCGTCCAGGAAAGTGGCTGGCAGCTCTGCCCTTCATCTCCCCGGCTGCTAGATGGCCATCCTCCCTTTGCTTAAATTTCACAGTGGCCATTTCTGGGGATCTGGAGCCTGAGGAAGGCATCCTTCACCGTGTGGTGGCGGGGGACACCCGGGAACCTCTCTCCATTCCTTCTTTTTCATGAGATATTTTCTCCTGGAAGCCTCTTCTTCAGAAGAAAGATGGGCAACTCTTCAGATGTGGAGAAGGGAAAGTAGGCATATCAGAGGCTCTGCCAGGTTCTAACAACACTCAGGGGTCAGAGTTCAGGGCCAGCATTATTGGATGGGGAGTCAGGAGGGTCCCACACCACCTCCTCTAACATTTCTTCATCACTGTCCTCTCAACATATCCTTCAAAGACCATTGAGAAAGATCCCACTTGTAGAGCCTCCACTAGTGCTGCTTCTGGGATTATGCCATTCTTCCCCCATAACGCCCAAGAGAGGGGCAGGCCGTCTTCCTCGGGGCACTGCTCTGCCCAGACCAGCCAGGAGAGGGCAGATGGGACACCAGAAGGGCCCTGCAAAGAGCCGACTCACCCTGGAGCAGCTAGCCTCTCCCTCTGTCAACTGAGTCCTAAAAATACCATCGGCAACACCTCTCCTTGTCTGAAAGGCCATCCTCACAAGGTCTCTCTAGACCCAGGTCTGAGGTTGAGGAAATGGAGGCTTGCAGAGGGCGAGTCCCTGACCCAAGAGCACAGAGCGCAGGCTGGGAAGGATGGAGCCCAGTCAGTTGTGAGAGACCCTCCTACTCACCTGACGGCTTGCCACACCGGAAGGAGCATATGCTTGGCTTATCCAACACTACCTGGTAATTTGATAAAACTACAGGATGTGTGTTTTCCTATTGCTTCTCCATCAAGTCTTCTAGGGGTCCCACGACTACTGACACTCCCCACCCACGCTCTATCTCATCCTTTACCAGTTAGGAGAACTTCACCATGGGCTCCCTGGACATCACCCTGGGGCTTCCCTGGGGTCAGGCCTGCCATGTCAACACTCTACTTGGGCATTTCCACTTCTCTTTCTGGACTTGACCACATTCATGATCTTTGCAAACTACCCTTCTCCAAACAAAGAAAGGAAAGAAGACTTACCTGTGTGGTGTCTCGGGGCACAGCTAGAGGTAACAGGTACACGCGCCAGGTTATACAGGAGCATGGGAAGTACAGTTCCTTCCACTGTCCTATGATGAGCCCAGACAGCTCCCCCTCCTGAGCACTGATCCCCAAGAGTTGGGTGCTGGTTGTTAGACAATGGCGGTGGAAAATTTTAAAGCTACAAAACTGATTCCAAACGTGAAACTTTAGAAGAATCAGGTGTTGCCAAGGCAGAGAAATAGGGTGAGGCTTTCAGAGGGCCCCACTCAAAGGTCTCCCTAAATCACGGCCCATGGGGCTGCCACCTTTGCCCCCAGGCCCCTGTCAGGATCCCTCCTGGGCCCACACCCCAGAGGAACTTGCTCACCTGTATCTCACACGCAGCCTGCAGGTGGAAGATCTTATAAAACGCCTCCTCTACGGTGTCACCCAGAGCAACCACTCCATGGTTTCTTAGCACCAGGATCTGCACAGGAACAGACAGCCAATTAAAACTTTAAGCCTTCCAAACTTGAGTTAAGAGGGAGAGAGTTTTCATTTTATTCAGATCAATTTCATATCCAATGCTGGAGCACACGCCCCTCCCCCCCCAATTCCTTACTCATTCTCCCTGTACAAACACCGAATGCTACCCACCCACCCCATGAGTTTTAATATCCACCCAAACGAACGTTTAAAGCATCCACCCTAAAAAATTGAAGATGCTTTTGAAAACTGAGACTGAATAGCTTGGTGGATTTCTTTGGGCAAGGCCTGGGTTTTTAGGCCCTGAAGAGCTTAAAGTCTGAAAAACGAATGTTTGTGTTAAAGTGAATGAAATTACTTGCTGTTGAATACAAGGGTCCAACCTCAAAAGCACTTGCCCACCTGTAACTCAGTGGACTTGTGAGTCAAACCCAAGCGGGTGGTCCTCTGAGAGGTGTCTCTGCAGACACAGGTGAGTTGGGTCCCCTGTTTTCTGGCCCTCAGGCTTCCTCTCCATGAATTCCGTGAGGCCCTGGCAGCTCTAAGATCTTACAGTTCCATGAAAGAGGCCACAGCGACCTTCTAATCTAACTCACTAGTTTTACTAATGAGGAAAGAGAAGCCTAAAGAAATTGAAAGTCTCCCAGCTAATTAGGGGCAGAGTCGGAACCAGAACCCAGGCTGTCCCTGATGGAGCGATGTTTGTAGCTCAGCCAGGGGCAGGCAGATCTAAAAGGGGGAAAAAAACAGAAATGAATTTATACCAAGGTCCAGGTGCACCCTCCCTGTTGGAAACTCTTCTTGGTTGGCTTTATCCTTGAGAACTCTCTGAAAGATACCTAGGTGACACCCACCTGGGAGTCGGGCCACAGACCCACGTATCAGATCTGTCCTTGCAGCACCTGGGCTGAGGCCCAGTGGCCTATTCTTCACATCCACTCTTGCTGAAAACAGCTGGAGTTTTTTCGTCTCAAGAGCCCAGAGAGATGGAAAGAGACCGTGACTTTTGCTCACAAGAGTTTGCAGATCTTTTGTGAATGCCCCATCTCTTAAATTTTTGTACCGTTTCACAACTGTGAACATCACCCCTCTCCTGGCACTGCTAATGAGGCTTCAGAGAATGGCAGGAGAGGGTGGCAGGGATTTCTGCTCTATGTGAGAGATGGGAAGACAGGGACTCTCAGATGGAAAATGACTCCGGGAGTGAGTGCCTTTCAAGGAAGGGGGCAAGCGTGCATCCACCCAGGCTTGGCTATGAAACTCCCCATCCTAAGCTAACAGCCCTAATTACATGCTGTTATGAAAGAGGCCTTCAGACTTAAATCAAGCAGTAATAATGAGATTCTGTTTATCTCTATCAAGTTAGCAAAAACATAAAAAGTGATAACAGTCAAGTTTGGGGAGACTGTAGGGAAATGGCATTCTCACGTACTAGTCATGGCCGGAGGAGAGGACAATTTGGTACTATGAAGTAAGAGTTTTAAAATGTGCATCCTTAGGAGTTTATCCTAAGGAAATCATCCCAAGCAAATACAAAGATGTAGCTGAAAGAATTTTCATCACAGAGTTGTTTATATTAAGAGAATATTTGGGGGAAAACTTTTCAATGTCCAACCATAGAGGACTGTGTAGGTAAATAGTGGCACAGCCATTCATACAATGAAGTACAATTTAAACTAGTGATTAGAAAGTATTTAGTAACATACAAGGGTGTTTACTGTATATCGCTAAGGGGAAAAGGGAGAATGTATTTTATAATCCTAGTTTTGTAAATCTATATGAACAGTTATGGGGGGGTGCACCCAAATCGCAGGGTAGGGTGAAAGAGTTTTATGTCATTTGTTGTTATTGCTGTTTATCTGCAACTTATAAACATTTCCCAATGAACATTTGTCGCTCTCGTGATGTCGGTTTTTGACAATCCCACCCAGAGCATCTTCCCAGAACAGCTGAGCCGAACCTTGCAGGTGGGTCCAAGGCACTTCTGCAGGTTGATCCGATCGGCTTCCTGCTCCATCTCGCCATTGAAGTCATAATAGGCCATGTCCCCCACCAGCAGGGCGTTGTGGGACACAGGCAGGAGGCCCCACTTCATGGCTGACACCTGTAGTGAGACGACGGAATGAATGTTTAGCGCAGCAGCTCCACCCCCCTCCTCGCCCCTCTGTCACAGTCGCCCTGGCCTCAGAGCAGCACAGACAAGTTCTGTCTGGGGACGTGGCAGGGGAGGGAGCGAGTGCACGAGAAAGGCACCCCCCCACCCCCCCCAACCCCGCCTTGGCGAGGCTCTTGCTTTCTCACTGCTTCCTCTAAAGCCTTTTCGTCACACTTTTCCCAGCTGCCACGTCAAGACATCACCTTTTAAAACTGCTGCAAAGCATACGCTCGAGGGATGGCGTGCTGCTGCCCACCCCTGCTTGGCTCTTTTCCTAGGACCCGGGAAGAGGCAAGGCTGGTGGAGTTGGCACCAGGCTGGGCTGAAGCAGGGTCCAGGGTCCCTGGGGTGGGTTGCGCGAGACCCTCAGCCTTGGGTCAGTGCATCAACAGCCACGACTCTTCACTAACAGGGAGGCCCATTGAGAAGCCCCCATTTTACCGGCAACGGAGCAATGCAAGTGCCGGAGAACAGGGTTAAAACACAGGCTGAAACGGCCATGCCCCAAACCCCGCCTTTTATTAAAAGCAAGGAGCGTGGAGAGGTTAGGAGAGCCGCTCGCCCCCCTTCACTCATCTTGCCCCTCGTGTAAGCCCCGGCTCTGCAGAAATGGATACTTGGCACGAATACAACATGCAGTCTTAGTCCGAATTCTGGAAGGTCTGAGTGCTTATAACCGGAGTGATTTGCGGAGAAAAACACAGGCCAGTGACAGGTCTTTTTTGCCCCTGTAGGCATGTGGCCTGGGGGTGAGGGTTGAGGGAACACCCAGACTGGTTGTCTGCTGTCCTTCCAGGTGCACCGCAGCGTCTCAGGTAGACATGGAGGAATGCCCAGAGACCCTTGGGGGACAGCTTGCTCCTTGAGGGTCTTCCCTCTGCTCTCTCCCAGTTCCCAGACACTCGGAAGGTGCCGTCACCCGGGCCTGCGGCACCGGTTTGCGTATGTAGCAGGTGCGGGGTGCAGCAGGGAAGACTTTACACATCTTCACCTTGTCTCCCCTCACCTAGACTTCCATAGTTAGAAAATGCAGAGGAGGAGGTTCCCATGTTGGGTGTCCCCTCCTGACCTTGCTCTGAGTTCCAGGGAATCTTTCCAGAACTGTTTTATATGGCGAGTTTGCTCCTAGCTTGGGGGCTTATGTCTTTCTTCAGGGAGACCCTCAGAGAGACAGGTGCAATGGGTCTGCCGCCAGCCTCGGGGACTGAAATGCTGGCTGAAGAGCTGACACTCACCGCCGCTGTGGCCGGAGTATGCAGGTGGATGACACAGCGCACGTCGGGTCTGGCGGCGTAGATGGCCGAGTGCAGGCAGAAGCCCGTGGTGTCCACTGGGAAGCAGCTGCTGCCCTTCTCCACCACCTCTCCCAGGATGTTCACCTTGATCTGGGCCGGGGGGGAAGAGAGACTTCCGGCCACCAGCAGGCAGAGGCCCCTCATTCCCCTCCCCGCAGGTGGGCCAGGCACACGCCCACCCACCTGTGTCCACTCTCCACCATACCACGGGCAATGGATGTGCTTTATGTGGGGGGCAAGAGACCCCAATCCTGCCTGCAGGGTGAGCACACAGGCTACTGGGAAACAAAGGCGATTATAATTCAGCATTGAAAAACGCTAGAGCAGAGTTTCTCAAACTTTAATCACCTGGATGCAACTAGAGATTATCATACTAAGTGAAGTAAGTCAGAAAGAGAAAGACAAATACCATGTGATATCACTTATCTGTGGAATCTAAAATATGACACAAATGAACCTATCTATGAAACAGAAACAGAATCAGGGACATAGAGAAGAGACTGGCGGTTGCCAAGGGGGGAGGGGTTGGGGGAGGGATGGAGTGGGAGGCTGGGGTTAGCAGATGTAAGCTTTTATATATAGAATGGATAAACAACAAGGTCCTACTGTATAGCACAGAGAACTATATTCAATATCCTATGATAAACCATAATGGAAAAAATATATAAAAAAGAATGCATATACACGTATCACTGAATCATTTTGCTGTACAGCAGAAATTAATGCAACATTGTAAATCGACTGTACTCCAATTTAAAAACATTTGATTTAAAAAAAGAATCACCTGGAGATCCTGTCAAAATGCAGATTCGGATTCCGTAGGCCAAGAACTCGGCCTGAGAGTCTGCATTTCTAACAAGATCCCAGTGATAGCCCTGCTGCTGGTCCACGGACCACACTTTGAGTAGCAAGGTGCAAGAGGAGAACCATTCACAGAATTCTCTAGAAGCAGATGGGAGGAGTCTTAATTCCTCCTATTAAAGGGAAGAACATCTAAACTGAGCCTTTTTCCTTTTTGTCCCACTTTTTATTTTGAAAATTTTTTAATCACACACAGAGGTAAAGAGGATCATATAATGAACACCCATTTACCAGCCACCCGAAAGCTAGGTCTTAAAGGACACATGGAGAGCAGTCACTGGTCTTACAATCTGCTTTTGACTCCAAGGGGTTGTGGGTGTCATGGTGAAAACACACGCGCACGGGCGGGCGCGCGCGCACACACACACACACACACACACACACACACACTCAACTGCTGGTCGCTGCGGCTGACCTGGCACATACCTAAGCCATGGCACTGCCTAACATTAACAATCTCATAGAACATCATCCCCAGAGACTTTTGCCACGTTTGACTGTGACACAGAAGACAAAAGCCACTCCTTAATCGCGTCTAAGCACAGACAAAAACAACTTTGTGTCAATGTAAAAATGCACCTGAACTCGACTTCTTCTGCTTCTAAGCCAGTCCCTAGACTGCTCTCCTCTCCCCCCACCCCCGCACCCAGAAATCTTTCCTGATCGAAACCGATTCTGGAAGTTTCTTCCTACCACGCCTAAAAGGGGCAGGAGGACAGCAAGGGGGCCCAGAAGCTCTCTCTCAGGGCACCGGCACTAGAAGAGTCTTGCACTGCTTTGGGACAAAGCACTGGCTGTCGTTCTAATGTATCCCCTCAGCTGGAAGGCTTCCCGACTCCCAGCCTTTGTCCAATCCCAGGCTCAGAGCCCTCCAGGCTCATCTCTTCTCCCTTCGCCCTCCCACTGCACTTGCAGCCTGCACCTCCCGTTTCGTCTCTTGATCACATCATGCTCTGTGCTCTCAGTTTGTTTTGGTGTCCATGTGACTTCTCTGTCCCACTAGATTGCGAACTGCAAGGAGGACAGGATGGCAGGGGCTACCTTGGAGATGACTTCTCACCGTAGGAGCAGAGAGAGTACTGTCATTTCAGCAAGAAATGGGTGGTGACAGGCCGGACTGTACTCACCAGGCTGGATGCTGTGACTTCGCTGCATGAAACTCCCTTAGGGCTGATCAGGAAGTGGTCCTGCTCCTTGCTGACCCTCAACTGAAGGAAAGACACGTGTTCTCAGAGGCAAGGAGGGAGAGGGGTCATTTTCAATGCCATACTGCTTGAATCCCCTCTTTCCCTAAATCCACTGCACCCAAATCTTCCCCCCAAGAACCTTTACTTCTCCCTGACCCATAAGAGATGAAGAGGACTCAGCTTTATTTGGAGCTGGGGAAATGGAATTACAGGAGGAATCTCCCAATGGTCAAGGGTAGCCCTAGAAATAGGATCCAGAAATTCCTGGCTCCTCATCCAGAGAAGTGCCCACTGGGCAGGTTATCTGTCTCAGGAAACCACAGTGGTTAGAAACCTTGGAAGGGCTCATTGAATTTTGGCCAAAGGCCACCAGCAGTGCCATGGCCATGCCAAAGATCAGGAGTTCTCCCTTTGGATTTGGTGGGGGTCACACACATTGCCCCACCTCACCCCCAAATGCTCTCCTTACCGTGACGTAGGTGTCGCTCAGCTGGGCCCAGCCGTACAGGTCCAGGAGGCGGTAGACACTGCTGATCTTACACCGCATGAGCCGCTCCCCCTTGGCCAGGTTCAAGGAATCGGCTGTGTGGAGGTCATTGATGGGTGTCATCATGGAGAAGTCTGCAGGGGCACAGGGCATCTTTTGGGTCAGGGGCTCCCGTCTGCCCTCCCCTGCCCTGCCCCTGTCCTCTCAAATTCTCACTGGCACTACAACCACACACAAGACTTCAGGGAGTTCAACATTCTTTGACCCTGACTCCAGAGGAGAAAATCCACAGAATGGACAGCTGTGCCCAATAAGGTCCTCTGCTCCTTCGGGGAAGAATGGCATTGCTTTCGGTCAAAAATCATGGCCAGACTCAAGGCCACAGAACGGAAGTTTCTCAGAAGGCCAAGCTGACCACAAACCCTAGAGATGGACATTGAATAAAAGCATAAATAAATTTCTGAGTGGAAATATGAGTATATTTTATCAGTTTTAATGAAGAAGTTACTAATCATTATCGTATTGTTTTAACTATGCCATGTAATATAACTTTTTCTCTAATTTGGAAACAGGGCAGACAGAAAGCCAAGTCAACCAGGAAGTAAATTCGTCAAGTTTTTCTGACAAGTCATGAACTTCCAGAAGTCAGTGTAGCTGTGCTGGCTGAGGGGCTGGAGGCCTCGGGGGGCCACATCTGCTCCCCTCTGGATATGCAGTCCCTTGGTTAGTTACGGCTCTTTTGGGGAACTCAGAGGGATGTGGAAGTAATAGGGAAATGAGCCTAGAGCATCTGATAGTCAGGGCACCCAGAGGGTCTAGGAGTTGACGCTCAGTCTGTCCCATTAACCACGATGACCGCTGCCTGCGTGCCTCAGGAAGGCAGAAGAGGGCATCTGAGCCCCAGAACTCCAATTAATCAGTGTCTAGGAGACAATAAAAGAATCAATAGGAAAGGGTTCCGGCTTAAGGTGATGTCTGGCTGGCAGCCTCCTGATGCTGTCTCTCCCAGCTTCCCACTAAAACCGTTAATGGCTTAAAATGTTCTTTGGAAGCTTCCACCAGCTCTATAAACCTCACTGTCACACCGTGTGATGTATGTCCTCTATCAGGTTTGCCATTAGTTGAAATGACGAGACGGTCTGCAAATATGAGGGTGGACTGGGGGCATAAAGCAAGCAGAGCAAGCCTTGAACACCCCATGTCAGGAAGATGCCCCCAAAGGGCCTGTGCCCACCAACAGTGGTACGCCTCCAGTGCATGTGTCCAGTACATGAAGTCGACAGGGACAGACAGAAGTGGTCCAAAGGCCCAGCTAAACTGGCAAGAAGAGCAACAACGAAACCCAAGAATCAAGGGTTTCTAATTCAAACTGACCAACCTGGGATGCCTGCCTCCTCTCTAGTTCCCCAGATAAGTATTTACCTCTTTGCTTCACCCCCTGCAGCAAGCTGGGAGGCATATCCAAAGCATAAGGTCCCCAGACAAAGCTGGAAGGGAGGGAGGCTGTTGTTGGGAGAGCCTTCAGACCCAGAGTCCTTTGAATCCTTCTCTTAGAAATAACTATGGAGCCCCAGAGATGGCAGGAGGCCAGAATAGGACTGAAAATACTCACTCTGTCATGTCCTCTGTGTCCTGTATCAAAGAGTCCCCTCCCCAGCCCTGTGGAGCTTCCCCATGAGGACTACCCACCCACAGGCCCAGAATAGACCAGAGGGATCCACAGGAGTCCCCAGTCCTCTGTGCTCAGGGTCTTCATAGAAAGAACGCTTATTGTGACCAGCCTCACGAAAGTGAAAATCTAACTGGGCCATTATTTCAAAGTACCTAAGAAAACACAGAAAAAGATGAAAATCCACCAAACCCCCTGAAAGCTAAGCCTGAAGGACACACTATTTAGAAAAAAACAACAAAAACAAAACAACCAAAAAAACCCAAAACCAACCAGGCAAAGAAAAGTCTAAGGCAAATGGACAAAGAACACCCTCTCCGGGCTTGAACTCCGGACACGTGAAAGGTTCCTTCTCCACATTCCCTGACTCAGATACCCTGGTGTGCACCAACAAGATTTTCAGGCATCCAACTGTTTTCCTGGCAGCTGCTGATCAGTGAGGTGATGGGAATGCTGGTCAGCCCTATTTCTCTCTCAAAAGAAAGAGTATAAGGTCAGAGATATGAAAGTGATGAGAAAGAATATGATAGATATGGGAGACAAAGACCAGAGGACCTGGCGTATAAGTTATAAGTACTGATATAAGAAAAAAATTCAGAATTGAAAAAAAGACATATATATAAAAACTGAAAGAACTTACTGCATTTCAGGGGAGAAAAGTCCATTAAAAGAAAAGCCTACAATTATATGATATGCTTCCTGACACAGTCTTGAAATACAAGGGTAAGGGGGAAAATCCACAAGCACCTAGAAAAAAAATTGGTTACCTACAAAGGAACCAATAATAGACTGTTTCAGACTTCTCTGCTACAGCAACAGATGCCAAAGACAGTACTATAGGAGATTTACAAAAACTAACAAATACTACAATAAAGTGACACAAAACAGGTAAAAATAAAGGGACCATCAAAAGTATGCCAAGGCAAAAATAAACAAAAAGATAAATAGAGCCATAACATGATCAAAGTAGAAGCCAAGGAAAAGGATATTCTTTTGGACAAAAAGGATCATTTTGTAGGTCATTTTACATGGATTAAAGGCATAATCCATAATGAAGACATAGCTATAGAAACATGTATACTTTGAAAAGCGTTTCAAGATATTCAAAGCAAAAGCTATCAGAAACAGAGAGAAATGAACAGAAATCAAATACAGTGGGAGACATTAATTCTTTATAAAATCAAAAACAATAAATGAGGATGAAGATTAAATACTATGTCCCAGAGATGTATCATTTAAGTATGATATTACTAGGGCACAAAGAAAATCTCAATAAATCCCCAACACAGACATTAAGTAGGCTACATTGTCTAAACATAATGCAATAAAACTAGACATTATCAACAAATCTTTAAAAGAATACAAATTCCAACACTTAGAAATGAGAAAACACACCCTCGGAGTGTGTTTATTTTATTTTAGAATAAAAATAAAACCAAAACAGCAACTGCAAACTACCTAGAAATTAACAATAAAGGAAATACTACATGTCAGAATGTATGGGATAAGACCAAATTTATACTCAGAGAAAAAAATTCATAGTCTTAAATGCCTTTATTATTGAATTAAATATGAAAATAATCAAACCCATTTTATTCTATTGTAGAAAAACATAAAGAACAAAATAAACCAAAGAAGAGTTATGGAAAAGAATTAATGAGTATAAAAACAAAATCAGTAAATCAGAAAACAAGAAAGTTAGTAGAACCAATATGTAAATCCAAGAACTGGCTTATGTGAGAAGATCTATGAGGAAACCAACATCTGGATTGGCCAATAAAGAGGAAGTGGGAATACACAGCACCAGGAATGAGAATGGGATGTCATATCCACAGTAGAAGGTTTAAGTAATAAAAATAATATTGTAAATCAGGCTAATAATTTTTTAAAGGCACATGAAATGGATTATTTTATATGAATTACGACCAAAATTTACTCAAGAAGCAGCAAAATAAAATTTTAAAGAACTTTAAATGAAACAGAAAAAAAATGTTATCCAAATATTCCATATCTGGATAGCTTTACAAGTGAATAATAAATCTTAAAAGAGCAGAGACTTCCTATCTAATTTAAATTCCATTAGGGCAAAGAAATGGGTGGGGATCACCCTGATTCATCTTAGGAAATTATAGTCTTAATGCCAATACTAAACAAAGGCTGCCCAAAAAGTGAACTGCTTTTTATCATGTGTGACTATGGATGCAAAAATTAATAAAATTCCAGCAAATCAAACCCAGAAGAGTATTTTTAAAAGAATGCATCAAAACCATGAATGATTTATTTCAGGAATGAAAAAAAGAGTTCAATATTCAGAAATCTATTAATATAATTCACCACATCAGGGAAAGAAAAATCAATAAATGCCCAAAATGCATTTTATAAAATTCAATATCCATTTCTGAGAAAAACCCATATTGAACTAGAATACAAAGATATGTTCTTAACATGATAAAGAATAACTATCTCAAACTCTTGTGGTAAAAAAATTTCCATTGAAGTCAGAAACAAGACAAGGATGATTACTCTCTAATCCATTATTAAACACTGTTCAGAGAGTTCTAACGGATGCCATGAGAAAACTGGAAAAATAAACCAAAGGGTAAATGTTGGATTGAAGGTTGCAAAATGACCATTATTTGCAGATTATGTGATTTTTCTATATACAAAGCCCCAAAGAATTGAGAACATACTAGAATTTAAGAGTCCAGTAAGTGGCTAGTTTAAATAATATATAAATACATATATCTCCAATGATTTCCCTAGATGACAGCTATAACCAGAAAAAAAGTTGATTGGAGAATCACTTAAAATGACAAAGTTACATAAAATTTCCAGGATAAACTTAACAAGAAATTAGTAAGGACTATAAGAAAATAACTACTAGCTTTTCTGATGGACATTTTAAAAGATTTAAATAAATAGAAGACACACATCATTTCTGAAAAGATTTAAAATTCATTTATGCACATATTTTTTAAGCACCTGTTATATGCCAGGTGCTACTTTTCTAAGTCCAGGACACTACTCTAACGGTGAACAAAACATACATATATCCTCCCCGCCATGGAGTTTACATTCTAATATAAAGTTGTACATTTATAAATTCTCCACCAAATTAATCTATTCATTTAATGTAATCCCAATCAAAATCCCAAAAGGAATTTTTTGAGGTGGATGGAGAGACGTGACAAAATACTTCTAAAGTAATTTTAAAGAATCAACTTAAACAATGGTGGAGAAAAATTGGCAAATGAATAATTAAGGGTATTTTATTGGACGATAAAACATAGGGAAGGTGTTTCTAAGTATGCAATCAAAAGCAGAAAACACAAAGGAAAATAATAATGGATTCAACTACATGGAAATTAAAGAATTCTGCAACACAAAAATATCATGAACAAAATTAAAAGGCAAAGGAGACACTGGAAAAAAATCTGCAATGTATTTGACAGATAGTAGGGAACTAGCCTTACTTTAGGATTTTTAAATCTGTAAGAAAAGAATATGCAAGTAGAAAAATTGGCAAAGGATGTGACAGGCAATTTAGTACAAAAAGAAAATCATGCCCAATATGTATATGAAAATATATTCAATCTCTATAGCAATCAAATGCAGATTAAAACACAAAGTACTATTCATCACCCATCATATCATGAGGATGAAACAAATGGTAACACAGACTACAGATCAGGGTGGAGGAAATGGGTACTCTTGCATTTCTGGTAGGAATGTAAATTCATTCCATCTTTCTCCAGGGTAATTTGGCATTATGCATTGCTGCCTTTAAAACATGCGTATAATTCAGTCTAGCAATTCTACTTCTAGTAATTATCTTAAGAAAATAGTCATGGATATACTCGCAGATTTATTTACAAGGATGTTTATTGCATTGTCATTCATAATAGCAAAAAGCTGGAAACCACCTAAAAGTCCAAAAATGGGAAACTGATTAAATAAACTGTGGCATATTCAGCCATGTACAGAAGAGTATACATCCACCAAAAATTATGCTATAGAACCATATTTTATTATGAGAAAAATTAGTCAAGATATGCTAAGGCTATTAAATTTGTATGTATAATGCGATTCCACTTTTTTTGGCATAGTCTGTATATGTTAAGAGAAAAAGGCTGGAAGGATATACGCCAAAATATTGATAATAGTAATTTCTTGGTTGTAAGAACACAGTACAGTAATTTTTATTACCCTTTCTCAACTATTTTCCTAATTTTCAACTATAATCCTATATTCATCTTGCTGAGGGGAAGTATTTTTCGATGTCTGTTTCTTAAAGGTTGTGGGCAGAGCTTCAGAGCCAAGGAAGATGTGTTCGTGCCTAGCCCTGGCTGCTCTTGGCCCTTGTCTACGGAGTCAGTTGGCCTGTCCAGTGGGGAGGGGTGAGGGAAGTCAGGGGATTGAGGGAAGATCAGCCTTAGGGCTGGATGCTGTGAGGACACAAGGATTTTCTTAGGTTCTGTGCCCATTGCTCGAGTAACAGAGAGCAGAATCCTAACTCTCCACTGTCCACTCCTGGGCCTCAAGCAGCGGCCGTGCAAGGGACCTTGAGTTGCAAAGCTCTTCCCTCCATGCTAATCCGCTTACGAGGGATCATACATAGGCCGCCCTGCCTCTCATTGCAGTGACATGGTGTCATCCTCCGCCCGCCCCCAGCAGAACCTGAACTAGGTTCTCCCTTAAGTCTCCACCACCCCCTGCCCTCCGATTTCTGGGCATCAGGGGTAATCCTCCTGGGGTCTTTAAATCGCAGCAGCATCAGAAGCAGAGGCAGGTATCTCTCTGGCTGCGGCCCAGCTCCCCCAGGTCTGTTAATGCAGCTGCAGCGCTCACTGCGTAGGCCGGCGGCAACCAAGCCGCTTCTGACTGCGCCTTTCCCTCCCCCACTTCCTCTACCTCTGCTCCTGGCAGCTCCCCAGCTCCCCACGTACTCATGGAAGGTGTTGGGAAGACTGCGTGGGAGGTGCTGGCCATGAAGTCCGCGATCTGCCGCAGGGCCCAGATGTTGGAGGAGTTGTTCCCCTTCTTCATCTGCTCCTGGATGAGGCCTTCCAGCTCCTCCCTGAAAGACTGAAGCAGGCCCCCGAGTCGCTGGTCCTCCCAGTGTGCCTCATGTGGGAGACAGAGGGCCCCTCTCCCAAGTGCCCACCCCTAGCCCTTGGGTCAGCTAGGCCAGGACCACATGTGGGATATCTAGGTCCCAGGGGGTACCGGGCAATCCCACTGGGACCTCAGGAGCCTCCCCAGACTGCTGTGTGGGGAGCAGTAAGGAGACGCTGGGAATGAATCCTGTTCCTTTGCCTCATGGGCAATACTCCAGACTCCTGGTCCTTCCTGTATCTCAGGGATAGCCTCGACCCCCTCCCCTGCCCATCCATCAGACATGGCAGGACTTCACTTCAGTAATTAAAAGACTTTTTAAAAAGCAGAATTGAATGAAAAAGTATGCCATCTTTCCTGTCCGCTAGCCAGGCCGATGGCTCTTCTGGGCCTCAGTTTCTTCATATTCAGGATTTGATGACCTCAGAGGTCACTTCCACTTCTGATGTCCTGCTACTCTAAGCCTGGCTTTTCAGACCATCAGGCCACAAATAGGGCATGCCTGTCCACCAGGTGGCAGCAGGGAACACTCAGGAGGAAATGGGGAGCCACTTAGGTGTTGGGGAATCTACAAAAGGACAGAAGAAGCATGACCTCCTCCTGTCCCCATCTCCTGCCTGAGAATAGAGTCCCCATCCTTCAGGCCCCCAAACCTGGGTTGGTACTAACTCTGCCACTTCTCCTAACCACACCCGCCATCCCTTCTAGTCTCCCTCAGAGTTTCTGTCATCCCAACGTTTTTAGCAGCTGCCATTTTCCTCCAGACTTCCCAACATGGTGTCACCTGTCACCAAGACCTCGGGCCCATCCCCCTTAGCACTCCTCTGTGAGGCCAGAGCATTCACAGTGTGCTCTCAACCAGGGTCTCAGAAAAGCCGGGGAGCGGCTGAGGCAGATCTCATCCTGGCAGGTACCTGGAGATGCCAGCTCCGCCCCTGAGCTTCCCAACACTTAGGATCATGCACTGTTGCCTGCGGAGCCCCCAGCTTTACTGCCCTGAGACTCCCCCTTGCCTCTGTCCACACTGCTCTTCCTCCCCCTCCGAGGGCCTGCACCACCCTCCTGCTTCACTGGTCCAGTAGGCCCACCCTCCACCCTCCATCCTCAACGCACCACCTGCCTCAAGGAAGAGCTCTGTGTCCACGCCAGGCAGGTGCCAGCTGACCTCCAGACTCCAGCCACGGCTGGGTGATCCGGTCTCGCCCGCTGTGCCCTCCACTCCCCCACCTCCTGGGGTCTTAAAGCCTTATTTACCAGGACAGAGCTCTTTGTGGCGTTCAGAAAAGGGAGCCCCAACCCTCCCACGTGGCGCCCCCCGGTGGCCGCTGGTTTACTCGAATTGTCACAGCTTTCGGTGAAGAGGGAAAGGAAGACTGGAAAATGAGGCTCAAGAAGGGGCACAAGAAACTGAGGTGGGGCTCCCGCCTGTCAGACCCACCTCCTCCCGGCACCGAGCCAAACCACTGCATGTAAACCAGGTTTTGCCCTCCGCCAGTGACTAGGGAGAGACACACACCCATGTTGCCAGAGCATCTTGCTCAGAGAGCTGAAAATTCCTCCGACCCTGAGCCAGCGGAAGCGGAGTTATTTATCTTTCAGGTTCACCGGCTGAATCAGCGTCCCCCTCATCTCCCCTCGCCACACCCCCTGCGGCCTCCTTTCTCCTCCCCCGCCCCGCCGGGGCAGACCCCGCTCACCGGGCTCTGCAGGATCATGGTGACACGCTTCTTCTTCTCCATCAGGTTGAAGTCCTGCCGCAGGTCCGCTGCACGGTTGCGAAGGCGCAGGTACTCGGGGTCGTCCTCGGAGAAACGATCGAAGTACTGCTGCCCCTGCGCGGACGGCGGGGAGGCGGCCTCGGGGACAGGCTCTTCACTCATTGTCCTGGTGGGTTTACAATCCACTCCTGGAATCCTGCAGAGAAAGAAGGAGGGTACTCCCAGTCGGGGTACGCGCCTCCTAAGGCAGAGGGCTTGGATTCGGGGAGATTCGCGGTGGGAGGCGGCTCTTCCATGGAGGGTGTGAGCGGGGCCGCGGGTTGGAGGGCTGGGCACCGCGGCTGCCGGCCTGTAGGGCGTCCAACGAAGTGAAAATGTGTCACCGGCTCGGGGTCCCCCGCCCTTCCCTGCCTGACCCTCCCGGCTTCGGCGGCCACACTCGGGTTCAAGTAGACGGGTCCTCCAGTGCGAGTGCGACCTGCAAACCTCTGAGGGCATCTTGTGATGCTTATCTACACAGTGTAAAGCTATTCACTGGGAATTCGTACTTGATCTAAAATGTAAACCCTCTAAGAAGCCTCCTAAAAACATTCTGTGGGAAATCCACAAAACTGAAAAGAGAACGGGTAACTTCTAAAAGGCGGGAAACGCTTTGAGCAGTGCTTTTCTTCACAACTTTGACTTTGCTCTTGTCTCTGGAAAAGAATTACTGCTGAATCGGTTTCTGTAAAACATGTCTCACCGGAGAATCAGATTCTTATTCTAAGTGTAAAAGAGGTGTGCAATTTTTATTAATGGAAAATAAGTTTCTCCTAAACCCCAGTAAATAAATATTGAGAAACAGTAAAAGAATAAACACCGGGCTTCCCTGGTGGCGCAGTGGTTGAGAGTCCGCCTGCTGATGCAGGGGACACGGGTTTGTGCCCCGGTCCGGGAGGATCCCACATGCCGCGGAGCGGCTGGGCCCGTGAGCCATGGCCGCTGGGCCTGCGCGTCCGGAGTCTGTGCTCCGCAACGGGAGAGGCCGCGGCAGTGAGAGGCCTGCATACTGCAAAAAAAAAAAAAAGAAGGCAAGTGCCTTGACTGAACAATAATTCGTTTTTGAACACAAGTACGGAGATACCAGCGAAAGAGCTTTACCTGGGGTCAGGGCACCTGGCTTTCATCCTTAACCTGACCCTCCCTCACTTTGCCTCCGGGGTCCCTCATTCCAGGAGATGGAGCCTCTCTTGTTCTCTCAGGGCAGCTGCTGCCCTCCCCAGATCCGATCTGCTCCGACCCCTCAGCTGATCCTGCTAGCCCAAGCCTTAGCCTTCATTCCAGCCAACAGCTCATTACGAAAGAGGCCTTGCTGACAACCAGGAAAGCACATTCTTGTTGTCCATGAGCTGTCTGTGATCTCTTCTTCCAGCTTCTGTCAGCACTTTACCCTCCACCTTATAGCTCCTCCGAGTGGGGTGGGCATGAGAAGTGGGAGTCCATCCCATCAGCCCAGAACACTCAGGTGATTGATTGATTGATTGATTTTATTATTATTATTTGCATTCTCCTTTGGAAAAGGCAAGTAACAAGTTCAAGGGAAGACACATGGGCAAGGTCCTTCGAGGGTCAGCTGAAGCTCTGAACCCTCGGCCTGGAGCAGGGATCTCAATCTTGGGTGCACGTTGGAATCACCCGGAGAACTTTGAAAAATACTGATATCAGAGATTCTAATATTATTAGTCCAGGGTGTGACCTGATCATCAGGAATTTTTAAAGTTCTCTGGGTGATTCTAATGGGCAGCCGGGTTGAAATACCACTGGCTAGATGTCAGTTGCTGTATCATTGCAACAGAAGGCATCCATTCCAGGTGCTGGTCATTTCTAGCAAGACCGCCAAGGTGGCACTGCCTCTCATGGCCGTCCCCCCTCCTCCTCCCACTGTATTCACCAGCTGCCACCACACACCTGACCTGGGGCAGCAAGAGGGCTCCAAGTGCCACCACCACCTGCTTTTACAAGTTTACAAAACCATGACGTCTGATCTTAATTCCGTCACTAATTAGTCAGCTCCTTGTGAAAGCCCTCACCAGATCTCCCCCAGTTAGCACCACCCTTACCAGCCATGTCGATGGGATGGAGGATGGAGAAGGGAAGAAGGAGTCACCTTGCAGGGGCAGCCCAAAACAAACAAACAAACCAACAGTCTCTAAGGATATATTTTGAGACATATTTGGCAGGTTGCTAAGATGTTTGAGGTTGTACTTAGTGACATGTAAAGGCAGATTCTTCATCTAAGTGAAGAGTGATCGAGTCCATCAGGGATGTTTCTGGTTGAATTAGCTCTGGACTAAAGTCAGCATCTGCAATGTTGCCCCAGTTCTGACATTCTCTAGTTCATGGACTTGGGCGAGTAATTTCCCTCTTTGGGTGTCACTTTGTCCATTCCTAAATTGGGGAGTGGACAGAATGGACCTCTGGGGCCCCTTCCAGTTCTGACACTATATGGAGAGAGACAGACTCATGTAGAAAAGGCAGAAGGATGGAGGATCTGGGTTTCCTGGAGCAAGAGACCTTCCTCCTGCATCTCCCCAGTTCCTCTTCCTCAAGCCAAATGCTGAAAGAGAAACATCTGCAAAGAGCACATATGACCTACTGACTGTTACCTTGTGGTTTCGTCAATCCCATGCATATGGGATGAGTTAAGAATACTTCACCCCCATCATGCTCCCAAACAGCTTCATCTCTGGAACTTGGGAAGAGAGAAGAGACCGCAAGGTCAAACATAATGGGAATGCAACGGAGCCATGCAGACATGGGGTCACCACCCAGGTTCTTCTGGGAAGACACCGCTGCAGACCAAAATTCTTCCAGAGGCATCGCCCCCCTGCATCTGTTCCCTTTAATTCTCTTGGGCACCTTCACACCCCCGAACCTTTGATGTTATTTTTAAAATAGCAACAAGCAACCCCCCAATGGATACACTGGATGTGGGCGTGGAGATCCCTGTGCCCCTCACAACGCCAAATCCCACTAGCTCCAGAACCACCTGAGCTGTCAGCTTCTCTGGGACCAGCACAGCCTGGTACTGAACCCTCCTGGACTAAATCCTTTTCATCCAGGCAGGAAAAAGCTGGTCCTCTCTCTTCCCTTTGGAGTGGCTGCACTTCCCAGGAATCAGGCTGTGAAGTCTCTGAAGTAGCTCTGGCCCACGAAGCATGAGGAACGAAGACCTTCCAGGCCCGATGGACAGGAACCTCCAGGCCTGCCTCCACTCGTTAGAGCCCAGCCCCACAGGGCTGCTCCAGAGGTGCTCCGATGGGGGAGGGGGTAGAAAATGGAAGCCCTGACTCCCTCACCACGACAGCTGGGGCCTGGGCAAACTCTTCGGTTTTGTGAACCAAAGGCATTCTTCTGTGCTCCTTCTTTCCCTTCCCGAAATGTTGGGAGGTGGCCAAAGTTGTGTGCAGCACAGCTTAGTGGTTAAAATCAAGGACTCTGGAACCAGACCATGAGTTCAAATCTTAGCTATGCCCCTTATTAGCTGTGTGATCTTGGGCAAGTTACCTAACCTCTCTGTGCCTCAGTTTCCCCATATATTAAACAGGGATTGCAACTATTTAACTTCTCTCTAGGTTGTTGTGAGGATTGGGTGAGTTAATGTATGTGAAGTAGTTCGAAAAGCTCCAAGTGCTATTAGCACCTGCTCTTATTATGTGTCATTTAGGGGCTAGAATCATCGTAGCACGAGGAACTCAAGTAATGAGAGGCTTATGATTCAATTGTAAACAGGTACACACCAAATAACTGTAATTATATGTTTTAGTCCCCAAACTAATTCAATCTTGAACTATATTAACAAAAAGGAAATCCAGAAAGCGACTGACGAGAATGCCTCGTTCTCTGACCGGATAGCGGGAACATGTCAACTGGGAGATCACAAAGGAAAAGGGGTGAGCAGGGTGCTAAAGATCATGGGATGCCGGCGCTTGTGAGGCCAGGTGCGGCGTCATAAAGAATAGAAGGGGCCTCTGGCCCCAGTTCCTGGCACAGAGCTTCAAAAACACATGGGATTTCTAAAACGTCCAAAAGACATTAGGAGTGTCTTTTCTCAGTCATCGTGAGCCCCTTTCACCAAGTCTGAGTTTTTATGCAAATGTGGTGACTTATGGTGGGCACTTAGATATTTCAAGGGAGGGACTGGCCACTGAGAAAGACCAAGCACATGATTAGAGGGTTGGAACTTCACCCTCATCCCAACCACAGAGGGAGGAGGGGAGAGGGGCTGGGGATTGCATTCAATCAAGTGGCAAATGATTGAATCAGTTGTGCCTGGTAATAATGCACACCGCCTTTAAAGAACCCTGGAGAGTAAGGCCAGGGGGAGCTTCCTGGTTGGTGAGTACATTGCTGGGCTGGATAGGGGCGTGGAAGCTCTGCACCACGCCCTCAACCCCCAGACCCTACCCTGCTTTTGTCTGGCTATTCCTGAGTTGGATCTTTTATAATAAAACTGCAATTGCAGTTATAGCGCTTTTGGTGAGTTCGGCGAGTTATTCTAGGGAACTATAGAAACTGAAAGGGAGGTTGTGGGAACCCCCAAATTTACAGTCAAGTTGGTCGGAAGTGCAGATGGCCTGGGGTTCACACCTGTAGCTGGCCTCTGAAGAGGGCGGAGCCTTGTTCATGACTTTGCCTTTTCTTACGTGCCCTTTTAACTCAGGGTAGTGTCAGAACTGGGTTGAATTGTAGGACATTCAGAGAATTGGTGACGGAATAACACCAAGCAACTTCTATTTGTGATTTATTTTCATTCCCAGGACCACTCTGTGAGGCAGACATTATTGTCCCAGCTTTACAGATTAAAAAAAAACTGAATCAGAGAGGTTAACTAACTTGCTGAAGATCACACAGATTAACAGTGGAGTCAGGATTTCAACCAGGCCTGTCTCTGGCCCCAGATCCTGCATTCCTCCACTCCAATTGTTCCTAAATATCTGCTGGACTGCCAAGTGGAAGAGGGATTAGGCTGATTCCTTAGAGCCTTGGGGGCCAGAACCAGGAATCAAGTGGTTACTGCAGGCAGGCAGGCAGATTCTAGCCAAGGGTGCGAGGGTGAACCTTCCACCAGCAGGAGCTGCTCAGTAACAAGAAGATGGGACAGGCTGCCTCGTTAGGTGGTGAGCTCTCTCCTTGGAGTCAGGGTGACTACAGGATGCTATAGTGGGGCTTCTGCCCTGCTCGGGGTTGGACCAGTGACCTCTAAGGTCCTTCTGATTCCACGGTAGCTCTTTTTCTTATTGAAGTGTGGTTGATTTGCAATGTTATGCCAATCTCTGCTGTACAGCAAAATGACTCCGTTTTAGACATATATACAATTCTTTTTTAATATTCTTTTCCATTATGATTTATCCCAGGAGATTGGATATAGTTCCCTGTGCTATACATTAGGACCTTGTTGTTTATCCGTTCTAAATGTAATAGTTTGCATCTGCTCACCCCAAACTCCCAGTCCACTCCTCTCCCTCCCTCCTCCCCCTTGGTAACCACAAGTCTGATCTCTACATGTCTGTGAGTCTGTTTCTGTTTTGTAGATGGGTTCATTTGTACCATATTTTAGATTCCGTATATAAATGATAGCATATGGTGTTTGTCTTTCTCTTTCTGACTTACTTCACTTAGCATGTTAATCTCTAGTTGCACATGGTAGCTCTTGAGTCAGCAGGATCGAGGCAGTTCATGGCGATGACCTGAGTGTCTGGAAGCTCATCCTGGTGAGATGGACCCAATCAAAAAGTGTGTCTCACCCCCCCCCCATCACCACTGAAAACTACCGACTAATTACCAGGAGGCTGGAGCAGCCTTGCCCCAGGCTGCCTCTTCTCAGCGCTCAGCCTGTACGCTCCGTTCCACTCCTGGGGTCGCCGATTGCATCTACAGGATCTCAAGCATCCGGGTAGAAACTGGAAGACACAAAACACGACAGATATCAGGGTGTTGTCTGCACCACCATGACTCTTCACCCTGTTTCTGCAGCACCATTAGCTGCTGATTTATTTTAAGGACTGCTGGGAAATTCTTGAAAATGAACTGAAGCTGAATTTTTTATTTTAAAAGCAAATTGTGTCTACAAAAAGGTAAAGAAAGCTTCATTATCTTTACAATCAGGATCAAAATTCCTTTCAAAGAGAGGAATTGGGAAATCCCTTTGCTGAGCGTTGGCCAAGGGAGCACAGAGGAGGGCGGCTGCTCTGTCCGGTGCAGGGAGCAGTATGTGGAACTCCGCGCAAGCCCAGAAAGCACACGCTGCTGGGCTAGAAGGGATTGGCCCCTTCCTGACACCCCCCAGAATACTTCACTAACAGCTACCAAACTCACAGATGCTGGTGTGACTGATTTTTGGATGCAGCCCAAAGAGGCAGAAGAAGCCCAAAGAATCTCAAACCCCAGGAAAGTGGGAGGGTTTCGAAGTTACACAGACCATGAATTGGTGGATTCAAGACAATGTCACCTACTGTTCAAGGAGAAGAAAGGCCCCAGCTAATACCTGGGTAACAGGACATAAAGTACTACTGAAGGAGGAATGTAAAGTTGTTAATGTCTTATTAACAAGGGCGAGTTACTAGTCCAAAACTCCTGGGGACCAAGGTCATCAAAGAGTTAATCATCAAAATGCTTTAGAATAAAAGACAAGTGACAGGTTTTTTTTTTTTTTTTTCACTTGGGTGCCTGTTGTTTAGACCCAGGGATGCTTGTCTCACCCAGAGCCAGTGTTCCATCCCCACTCCCATACCCACCCGCTCCGTGGCTCTGAGGGCCTGGCCCTGCCTGTCCTGCAGCTCAGCTCCACCCCAGACCCCATACCGCCCAGAAAGCAGCACTTGGGAAGACTAGTCTCACCCAGGAGGGGCAAGCAGAATTCGTCTCAGCAGGTCCAGTGTGTGTGAGGGAAACCAAGATGCTGCGTGGCCCCTGAGGCACAGCTGCCTTCTCAGCCCTGCTGGGCACTCGGGGCTCATCATTCCAGTGCTGAGAGGGCCCCTGAGCTCAGTCCCAATGGTCATGCCTCTAGTTAGGGACCTGGCAGTCGCTTTCAAAAGCTCTTCTCTATGCTCTATGTGTACAGCTGCCAGCTGGGGCTCTCCTCCCATGGGCCTCATTTTTAGCTAGAACAGGGTCACTGCCACCACTTAACGCTGCTTCTGTCCACTGCCTACCAATATGGGAGCCCTCCCTGGGGGGTTTGCTGACATACCTCTGGATGCCCTGCTTTCTATGGGTGGCCACTGACCCGCCTTAAAGACCAATCCTGCAGCCAGATAAGTTGTCTTACATGAAGCTCCAGCTCCCTCCCCTTCACCAACAGCCCCTGCCACAGAGATGTGAGGTTGTCCTGTCCCTGTTAAGGCTTGGATTTTCAGAGTCTGAGCTATTTCTTTTGTCCACTGAGAGAATTAAACTTTTGTCCCCAGAAGGAACCTATGCCCTTCAGGTAAGAAGAGAGACATCTGTCCCACAGAGAAGTATACACTGAATGCTGAATAATTCCCTCCTGATCTCCATCAGTGTTGAAATTCCACCATTAGTGTTCCATTCCTTGGGTTATAGCATTAACCCCTGATTACAATGAAAAAATAGCCCTGAGAGGTATTGTAGGCAAAGGCATTATTTTAAACACTCTCCAAATCGGTCAGATCTCTGATTGCAGTCAGGCTGGGCAGGGCCAGGAAAGGTACCAGATCAGCAAAAGAGGTCTGATGCCAGCGTCACTCAGGAGGGTCCAGCACCTGGGGCAGATCTGCGGTCCTGGGTGGGCCTCGGGGGATCCTGGCCTGACAGAACCCTCTGAGCTGTGCCTGCTGTGGTTTTGAGGCCAGGATCATGATACACGGAGTCTTCGGTTTCCCCAGCATGTGCTTCAAGAGGCGAGCTCACCCAAGCTTCCAGCCACCTAGGCCCCGTGGGCAGAGCTGAGAAGCAAGGGGTGCCCCGTGTAGTGAGAATGCCAGACCCCCTCCACCCCGGGGCTACCTGCTCACTACTCTCAGTGTGCAACCAAGCCGGCTGGAAGGCAGGAGCTGGGACACGAGATTTCAGCCCTAGCCAGCTGCTCACTAGACTGTGGCCTTTGCCCACCTGTATGTCCCACAGCCACCTCAAAAATGACCCGTCGGAGCAAACCATCACTCTGGCCAACCCTGCACCACAGCCTCCTTCCTCCAGCCAGCGTCTCCTTCCTGCCCCCCACCCAGCTGGCCACCCACCAAGGGCCCCAGAAGGCAGCCTTGTCCCCTCCCTCTTCATGCCCGGTGTACATACTCTGTCACCAAATTCTCTGGTTTTGTGTCCTAAATATCTCCCCACCCAGAGTACCACGCCCCAAATCAAGCCAGTGTCATCCCCATCCCTTTCATGGTCTCTGCCTAGCCTTTCCTCTCTCATACCCTCCAGCCAATCAGTAGCCAGAGTCACTATAATGCAAATCTGGCTCATGTCCATCATTGCCCTGTATCCGCCCCCACAACCCAACTTATCCATGGCTCCCCACCACCTGAGGCAGCGTTCCTGCACCTTTTTTTCTAATTTCTGCTCCTCTATCCAAAATTTAGTCAAAGTTAGACTGTATTACGAGAGTGACAGCTATCCTTTTTATATTTATCAAATAAAATGTTAACTCTGATTTTGCTCTTTTAAACCAAATGCGTGGCCCATGTTGGAAATTCAAACCAGCCCATTCCCGACCAGGGGACCGGGGATCATGTCTTTCTTTCTCTGGCCACTCCCTTCCTCTTGAGGACTGCACCCTGCAGAATGAAGGCCCTCTCAGCTGGTACACAAAGCCCCATGGGCCTCCCAGTGCCTGCCCCCACCCTCCCTGCCTAGCTCTGGGGGCTATTCCCGGGACCCAGAAGGCACCAGGCTGGTCCCCGTCTCTGTCCTTGCTGGTCTCTTCCTGGAGCACTCTTTCTTCTTTGCCTTCATCTCCCTTCGGCTCAGGTTGTCCTCTCCTCCCAGAAGCCTTCCCTCCACAGCCCTGTCCCTTACGCTCTCCTATCACCGTTACCCTCCTCTTTCATTCCATTTATAATCCGACAGCAACAATCTATTACCATGAGCTCCTAGCAGGCAGGGCCTGTGTCTTTGCCATTTCTCGATTCCTTGTGTTGCTATAGGGCCTGGTGCCGGGTAGGTGCTGATTAAATGTTATTTGAACTAAAACTCAACTAACGGTGAATTGGGAGGAGTTAGGGTGGTTCAGCAGAGCAGCACCGTCCAGGCCCTGGGGTCCCAGAGGTGAGTAAGGCCCTAGGGGAGTCCAGGGAACAGCTTGGGAGACAGACCCCTGAGCAGCCCATTTCAGAGTAAGCTGCTAATGGGGCGTGCGTGGCAGGCACCCTAGAGCCTAAATCACCTCCTCTAAAACAACATGTTCTTTTGTTACGTAACCCAAATGGCTGGGCCTGCTCTGGCAGCCGTTCTTCTTGCCTATTTTGAGACAGAATTCCGGTAATTGATTGGAACTCTGACAAAGCCAACTCCACAGTATAGCACCGATCGTGGCCACACGGAGGAGAAGGTAATAGACAACCTTGGCTCAGCCCCGCCCCCTTATCCCTCCCTCTCACCTCCTCCCTCCAGT
>NW_020174420.1:1929166-1975048 GCF_003031525.2 Neophocaena asiaeorientalis asiaeorientalis | reverse complement strand
CACCCCCCCACCCCAGGACCCTCAGCTCCCCGCTCAGGGGAGCCCTGGAACTCCCTCTGGGCATCTCCAGTTTGCACCCTCACACTCTTGAGACTACTCAGCAAAGACTCTGCTGGGATTCACCCTCCTAGGAGAGCAGCCGGGGATCACAAATCATGAAAGACGCTCCCTGTCACAGGTCATTTTCTTCCCTGTCCTACTGAAGACCACGTATATGTCACCAGTGGAGTATGAAATCACTTTTCTGCGGGTCGTTCCTTGTAGCTATAAAAGGAACAGAAGGTCTCGAAGAGGATGCTCAAGTTGTCTGACTTTTGGTTAAAGTCTGTTTCAGCCCCGTGAGCCCACAACAGAGCCGAGTGCCCGTCTCCTGCCACTTCAGTGGGAGGTGTCCAGACAGGAGCCGACAGTCTGTATCACACGCACCCCAAGCCCGAAGCAGAAAGACATGGCAAGTGGTCCTTCCGCAGATGCTCCCACTGCTGCCATGGGCATGGCCACCCCCTGGGTGGTGCCAGCCTCTAAAGCCCCAGGCCCCGAGCCCCACAGGTCAGCTCCAGACAAGGACAGCACGTCATTTGCTTCAAGCCCGAGACTTAAAGTCAGAGCCCAAACTCACCGATCCCTGAGTGAAACTTCCAGAAGTGAGGGAGGAGCTGGCCAAGGCCCGGCTGCTGTTACTTTGCAGAGTAAATGGAGACCGTTGAACAAGGGACCGGACCACACCCTGCCTGGTCTGTTCAGATAAAGAGTAAACTCATGCCCCTGGGTGGTGGGATTACGGCTGGAGCTTATCATCAGCTTCTTCTGAATTTTCCACAGTTCTGCATAAGGCATTAACTGCTGTGACCACTTAGGATGAAAATTGTTTCAAAGAAGAAAGGGCAAAGGAGGAAGGAGAGAGTCTCCCTCTGTCCATCTCCAGAAACCCCCTTGGCTGGAAGAATCCTTTAACCCCCTGACTGCTGCAGGTCTAAGAAGGAAGACATTATTCAATCCAAAAAATTGGGGCTATTAAACCCAAATAAGTACTGGAGCCGTGCCCAGCCCTTCTCATCAGTGCTGCGGTGAAGGGCCCATCATCCTGGTTTTCAGGTGAGGAAACTGAGGCTCAGGAAATGGAGTGACTTGATCAGGATCACAGAGCTATTGGGAATCATCGCATTACCGAGCGATACATACATAGATCATTACAACACCGGGGGTGGGGGACAGTGCTCCAGTACAGGCTCGTGAACCACGGGGTTCCAGGGAGGTCTCAACCTTGATGCACCAGCATGAGCTTTAACACACTTGCCAGGTATCTCTGCCACCAGTCACAAAACCATGCGGACCTCATGCGTTCAGTGAAATGAAAGAAAGGGGGATTCAGGAAACCCTGGTGATGCAGAGACGATCCTGAACCAGCAGGATGGCTGGGCTCAGCCTTCAAATACTCAGTCCTTTCAGTGAGGAGGTCAGCCAAACTTGCACACTATGTGGATGAAAGATCATCAAAAAGCCCGTCTAATTGAACTGACACGTCCTCTGATTCACTGTTCCACACCTCAGGCTGTCCTAGAATCCAATCACAGGTACTTTTAAGCGGTCGTCTCATCTACCTTTTGCCTTCAGGAAAGCCTGTACCCAAAAACCCATGGAGCCATATTTTGAAAAGTTTCACCTTGGTCAAATTCAAACACAAAACAGTTGATTCTGCTTTGGGCCCTAACCTGAGAGCATTTGTCCTTCATGTGGCAGGACTACTCTTGCCCCCAACTCCACCTCCAGCCAAGAAGTCCAGGGAACAGCTATTGGATGCTGTGTCCTCTCTGTCTAATAGAATGAACCATATCCTCGGCAGATGAGGTTTGTTGGCTATCAATCCTGCTTCTGCCAGGGACGCTGTCCCAAGATCTACAGAGCAAGGCGGACTGATATGCCCGGCCCCCAAACAGTATACATCCGTGTTCTGCCGAGGAGGCATCTTTCTCCTCTGTGAAACAGGACCATAATGTCATCAGGCAGAACCAGACTAGGATGAGAAGGCCAAACTTAAAAGACATCCAGATGAGACAAAATGGAAATAGATCCACTACCTGGATTTCTGAGTCACTGAGCCAATGAAAACATCCATGGCTGGAAGTGTTCTCCAGAAGGACTAGCACATAGTAAGTGCTGGACCAATCCCCGATATCCTCACTCCAAGAACCCTCCCAGATCTGCCTTTGGGATCTGCCCTGCATTTTCCCAATGTTGGGAGTAGAGAGATTTAAGGCAAGCAGAGAGAAAATTAAGAGCTATTACAGGGAGTGGGGATGGGATGGGATGGTAAATTACTCAAAAGGAGTCCAAAGCTATCTCATTACATTAAGAGCCCAGGGAGTTGGCTCTATCACGCAACATCGTCGCTAAGATCCAGGCTCTGGAGAGCATTAAGGGCCCAGGATCAAATCCCAGCTCTGCACCTTTCCAACTCTTACTTAGTTTCTCTAAACCTCAGTTTCTTCATCTGTACAATGGAGACAGGAACAGTACCTCCTCAGAGGATCATATGAGGCAATTTATGTAAGGACAGGCTCTGTACAGGGTCTGGTAGATAATAAGTGCTCAATAAATGTTATGTGCTACTATTCAATCAGTCCTCGTGTGGTCCATGACAGTGTAACAATTGAATCTTTAAATCACAGTCTGGATTCCATCTTGCCATCAAGCGTACGTCTGGGCTGACTGCCCCATCAAATGTTCTCAAGGGAATGTCAAAGAATCTGTGAAACTGAGCTTAATAAAATTAGACAGGTTATGTCTGCTGCTGAATTTCTGTACTAAAGACACAGGTAGATTTGGGGCTGATCATGCATTTTTAAATGGTGGGCTCCACTTTTCCATCTGAGCAGGTAGTCTAGAGCTTCCACCGCTGGCTGTGAGGCTGCTTGCGCCAATGCTGAGAATGCCTGGACTGGGTGTGGGCTTTTCCAGCTAATTCTCTGACCCTCTCAACCCGACATTTATTGTAGGTACAAAAGGCTGTATCCAGTCATCACCATGCTTGTGCCTTGGGAAGGGCTTCTGGAGATTCTTAGCAGTCAAGCTTGGAACTCAAGAGAAAGGGGTGAGTCTCTCAGTCTGGGAAAAATGAAGGTGGCAAAAGACTGCAAGCCAAGACAGGAAATCATGAAGGGTATAAAGGGGATGAATGCAAGGGGAGATCCCACTCTCCGCATTCAAAGCAAGGGTAGTTAAAACAAATTAAACGAGGTTTCACATGCTGGTTAGTAAACAAGTGGCATGTGTGAGCCCAAGGCAGGAGGCAGATCAAAAGTGCCAAGTGATGAAACCATATTAAATACTCATCTAAGTACCTTCTTTAATGATAAACACCCACAAGGCACTTAGCCATGCAGGCTGTCTCCTGGAAACATGTACCTATACAGTGTTAAATGAAAAAGGTTTTGGGGTGGAATCCATATATACATATATATTTTTTTAAGTGCCCGCTATGCCCGGGGCACTGCCCTGCCGTAAGCCTGACATTCCAGAGCCCATGCTGCGCTGTGGGGTGAGGGACTGAGCAGCTGTGTGACCTTGGGCACTGTGTGCTTCATTTCTAAGTGGCGGCCATAGCAGTACCGCTCTCATGAGAATGTCTCACCTGCATTTCTGGGTGGCCTTTTCATGAGGGATTCAGAACTTGGCTCAGCTGCCAGCATCCTAATGAAACCATGCACCTGTCCAGGGCACATTTGCCTCTGCCCCCTCGTGCCCCCCACAAACACACACCGTGCACGTGGGCCTTCAGAGCTCAAGCCCGGTTGTACGCTCCCTGGGCTGCTCACCCAGGCACACCAGGAGGTGGCCTGGTAACATCTCCCCTGTGGTTCTGGCCCCTCCTGGACTCTTAGATGTTGCTTCTGGCTCTCCTTGACTTGGAGCCCCATCTTGGGGTTGTAGGACTCAGCTCCGTGCCCTCTAGAGAGCTGAGCATCCATCCTGGGCAGGTCCACAGAGAGAGTCCCCAACAATCCCTGCCCCGAGCAGTGTCCCCGGCCATGGCTATGCATGTGGTCCTTTGACACAGATGGGAGGCACTGTGTCAGTCACTCGCTGCTGAGTAAGATGTGCTCCATCCTCCAGGCTCCAACAAGTGGGGGTCCCCCGATCTCCAGGCACTGTGTGGTGGGTGCAGAAGGGCCCACACCAGATCTGGGCCTTCTTTGTGCCCAGCCTCCCTGGGCAGTGGGCCAAAGAGTCCTGGTGCCATCTCTCTCCTCCACCTCTTGAACCTTCCATAATTTCTGAAGCATCTAATAATGCTTCTGAATGGTGAAGCATATGGTAAAGAGCACAGATTCTGAGGCAGGCTGCCTGGTTTGTAGGCCAAGTTCAACTCTACTAGCTGTGAGAACTTAGGCGAGTTCCTGAACTACTCCAAGCTTCGGTTTCCTCATCCGTAAAGTGGGGGTGGTAATTACAGTAGCAGCCCTGAGGGGGTGTTGCAATCCAATGGATTCGTCCATGTGAAACATGTAGGGCAACATGTCGTAGAAAAGGCGTCAGTAATGCTGGTACTATTTGGCAGTGTTCAGCAGTACGGCTAAATCGGTACGCCAGGCTGGACTAGCTGCAGAGGGTGAGCTATGGCAAGGGGCTGGAAGCATCTGCCCGGGAATGTTCCAGAGGGGTCTGCAGTGGGTTGAACAGTGGCCCCTCCCCTCAAAAAATAGGTCCATGTCTCAACTCCTAGAACCTGAGAATGGGACCTGATTTGGAAAATGGATCTTTACTGATGTAATTAAATTAAGAATCTCAAGATGAAATCATCCTGAGTTATCCTGGGGGGCCCTGAGTCCCATCACAACTGTCCTTACAAGCCACATGAAGATGGATGCAGAGATCTGAATGATGCAGCCACAAGGCAAGGAAGACCAGGAGCCACCAGAAGCTGGAAGGGGAAAGAAAATATTCTCCCTTAGAGCTCTGGCGGGAGTTCAGCCCTGCCGACACCTTGATTTCACACTTGTGGCCTCCCCAGCTGTTTCAGGCTTCTCCGACCCTAAAATACACACACATCGCCTGAGGATCTTGCTGACCTGCAGACGCTGATTCGATCAGCGGGTCCGGAGTGAGGCCTGAGATTGTGCATTTCTCAAAAGCTCCTGGGTGAGGCTGGTACCGCTGGTCCACAGACCATGCTTTGAGCAGCAAGGGTATAAGAGCCTACTGTCATCAGCAGCACAACGATGGCAAAGGGGACCCCTAAGACCAAAAGTTCAGAATTTGTAGATGCAGCGAGCCACCATGCAGGGCCACCGTGTGGCAGCGAAGGAGCCCAGCTTTCAGCTGCAGGATGCAAGTCGTTGACCTCTGATGATACGTCTCCCTGGGCTTAGCCGATGCTTCTGAATTGAATAGCAGCTCACTGGGCCAGTGCTAATGGCTTCTGACTGCTCCAGTTCATCACTCTCTAAGAGGGTCAACCAAGAAGTGGTTTCATCTTTTTGGACAGAAAAAAAAACAAAACAAAACACCAGATTATCTTTGGCTTACGAAGGGCCCAGAACAATTCCTGGGAGAATGGAAACTTTGATGACAGAATCCCAGTTCTCTAATTTCAATGAACTTGATGGAGACTTCTACATCAGTACTTTTTTTTTTAATGTTTAATTATTTTCTTTATTTCTTTGGCTGTGTCGCATCTTAGTTGCGGCATGCGGGATCTTCGTTGAGGCATGCGGTATCTTTCGTTGTGGCGTGCGGGCTCTTCGTTGTGGCACACGGGCTCCTCTCTAGCTGTGGCATAAGGGTTTTCTCTCTCCAGCTGTGGTGTGCGGGCTCCAGAGCGCACGGACTCTGTAGTTGGCGGCACACAGGCTCTCTTGTTGAGGCGCGCTAGCTCAGTAGTGGTGGCGCGCGGGCTTAGTTGCCCCGTGGCACGTGGGATATTAGTTCCCCGACCAGGGATCGAACCCGCGTCCCCTGCATTGGAAGGCGGATTCTTTGTCACTGGACCACCAGGGAAGTCCCTACATCAGTACTTTTGCTATAATATTTTTATGGAGTGAAAAGCACCTGGTCCAAAAAGAAGGCAAGAGTGTGCCTCTAACATAGCCTGAGCTCTTCCACGACTGAGTACCTAGAAGCTCAGCTTGATAGACAAGAGAGGAAAGGCGGCTGCACGGATGCCCCAGATGACGGTGGGAGTGGAGGAGCTTTACCCCATAAAAGAGCCTACGTTTAAAACTGAAAACAAAAAAGGCTGGTCCACCAAGTCCAATGTAAGAATAGGCAGAAGAAGATACAGATGTCCCTTGGCCTGAAATCTCCCTACATTCATTTCCCCACTCATCTCTTTCTCCAGCAATTGCTCCTTCAATCCAATCCACACCCATGGTTATATGTCTAAAATGCTTCACAAAAACCATCCATGTCTTCTTGTCTGTAGCCAGATGGTACCCAGGCTTTATGCCATGTACCAGCTCCCATGTACCAGCAGCACCGCCCTAGGAGAGCTTGAGTCCTCCTCTACCTTCAGTGGGAAAGAACGTGGGGATTGATTTCCAGCACCTGCTGTGGGCTGGGGGCAGGGGGGTGGCACCATGCTATTTCGTTTTTTTTTTTTTTTGCGGTACGCGGGCCTCTCACTGTTGTGGCCTCTCCCATTGTGGAGCACAGGCTCCGGACGCGCAGGCTCAGCGGCCATGGCTCACCACTCATGGACTCTCAACCACTGTGCCACCAGGGAAGCCCACCATGCCATTTCTTTCTGGACAGGCTTTCAAGCTCCTCAGGTTGGCACTGAGGTGCCATCTTCCCGCTCCTACTACATGAAAGGCCCAGCCCAGACCAACAGACAGGCCCTCCCTCTCCACCCCAACACAGCACATGCATCCCTGCCTCTGCAGCCTGGCTCAGGCCAGACCTCTCCTCTTCCCCTGGTCAAGGTCCTTCTATTCTCTCCCTCTTCTCAGCTCCAGGACCTCTCATTTGTCACCAAACTGGCATCTTTTCCAGCTATTGCTCATCTCTGTATATGTCAGGACAAAAATGACTAACGCATGAGTGTCCCCAGCTCTTCCCCCACCACGGGCCTTCCTCCCTGACTGTCAAGAGCCTGCCTCACCTCCTCGGTTCCTTGGACTTCGTAATGCAGAATGGACAGGAAGGGAAGTGGGGAGAGAACGAGAGTTAAGCCCTTCAAGGAAGCCGGAGAGGAGAGCGCGTGAGGCCTGAGGGCAGCGGGCAGAGAAGCGTGGATTCATGGGAAGCGTTGCCGTGCTCTGCACACTCCCCGTTTCACAGGAGATGCAAAACCTGGAGTTATTACAAAGGGCTTCCAGTTACTTAGTCCGCCCTTGAGCCACAGCCGTGCTCTCGGTTCAGACCTCCTGGGACATGGCTGTGTGAGTGTCCTATTCCCAGCCTGGCGGAAGGACCATTTCCTGCCCCTGTCTGCCAGGGACTGGGGTAGGTCCCAAGTGCAGGGCTGGGAGAACCCCTCACTTCACAGGTAAAGAGCCTGAAGCCCAGAGATGGAGGACTGTTAGCACCTCAAACTCCACTGCAGCTGACATCTGTGTGAGCGGTTTGTCCCGAGCTGAGGACAAAGCTAACACCACTTCCCTTCTTCAGGAAGAGAACACCTTAGGCAAGGAGATGTCCAGCCAATCCAGTCTGACAGGTACTGATTGAAGACACCCCATGAAAACGGTGCCTTGTGTGAAAATCCGTTAAACATTCTAGAAAAGCCTGATGTGGACACTGCCCTGTTGTGAATTATTTTATGATGGGAAGCATCGTTTTGCACAGACGGTGACCATCACTGGTCATGGGTGAGGCCCTTTGACCCCTTTGCCTTTGGGTTCAGCTCTCCACCCACAGGTATGAACCCTTTTCTGTCTCCTCTTTCTCTTCCGTTCCCCCTCTTGTACCTACCCCTCCTCCCCACACCCACAAACACCTTCCCTGAAGTCTTGCCACGTTTTCCCCCATAAAGGCAAGCCCAGCACAGAACAAGGCAGGTGTACCTTGAGAAGGTTTGTTTCTGATGCTGGGATGGGGAGTCTCATTAAAGACCAGTGTGGCCTTATTGGCCTGATTTTCCCATCGGCACACCCTTGAGGACACACTGAGCTTCTCTCTCTCGTTGAACGTCAGAGTTAACAGGGACTTCAACAGCAGCTTGGCCTGGACTGCTCCCAGCCTAACCATTTCTCAGCCTTCCCTGACGACGCCTGCAGGCTCCACGTCATCTGGCTTCCTGCTGGGTTGGGGGCAGTAGGAGGCACTGACCCAAGATTTGTGGGGGGAAGATGCCAGAGTATTTCCTCCCTCATTCTCTGCCTCCAGCAGCATCCCCTCCATGGCCCCAGCTCTTGCCCCAGAGGCCCCACGTTCCAGCTTCCACAGAGTGGCCCTGGCCCCTGGGCTGGGATGACACCCCCTCCTCCCCTTCTCCCTCCAGCTTCGAGGAAGAAGGAACATCTCACTGAGACTAACCTTGGGGCTACCCTCTCATACCCTATCTGTTTCAGCTCCTCCATTACTTGTGTAACTGTCCTGCATTCAATTCCCTCTGTCGAGATACCTGAAGAAGTTCCTATTTTCCTTGTTAGACCCTGACTGATACACAGCCCAACCCTCCCCTCCCACGTCTTTAAACCTATGAGAAAACTGAGCCCAAGAGGGTGGGATGTGTCCAAAGAAAGACACACTACTACTTAGTTGTCTGTGACTGGACTGGGTCTCCAGGCTCTGTCCTCCTCGTCTCTGCAGAATATGGCAGGGGGTGCTTGCTTTTCACTTTCAAGCCCAAAGAGTCACGAGTCATTGGGATCAAGTGTGAAATATGTGACTTCTAAGATACAACCACAGTGGTAATTCGTTCACATTCTAAACACACCCTCTGGACATGAGGAGTGCTTTCAGCCTCCACTGTGGGAGATGGAAACACATCAATTAGAATAGCCCAGGAGGTAACCACAGCCAGGTCACCTCCTGCTTCTTGTGCCTCAGTTTCCATATCTAAGGGATTAAAAGTGACACAAAATGACCATTTCCAGAAGCATTTAAACACCTCTCTTAATATATGCGGCAAAATTCAACTCCTCAGATTTTTTTGGACCAGATGGTTTCTCAACTCTGCAAAGTAGGTTTAATTTAATAATTATTTAAATATGCCGTATATTTTAAATACATAGGGCTTCTACTAATTAACACTTCATAATTTCTCCAGAGTCCCACAGACAATTGTTACCACTTTTAACTGGTGAAAGATAGTGTCAAGAAAATGAACCCTATTTCCTTTCCTAATTGCAGCCCATGGATAGTCTATGTGCAGTATCTCGTCTCTTCTGCCCGTGTGAACGCAGTGGTGGGAAAAGACGAGTGTGACCCCCTGGGGTTGGATGATGGGGACATGTGAGCAGAGCATCACCTCAGGTTCTTTGAACAACGATGTTCTTCAAAAGGGCCGATGGGGCCACGATTCGTTACACAGATGCACCTAAGGTAAACAGTGACCTGACAAGCAGACACAGACATACGTGCACCTAGGTAGATGCAAACACAGCACTTGTATGAAAAACCCAGTCACAGGGCAAAATGAGCCCAGTCTGTGTAAGCCTGAGAGGCAGGGCAAACTAAACCCAGGTGCAGAGTGGGAGCGAGGGGCGCTCTTCCCCCAAATCTCACCAGGCTGCCTAAACATCCTTACCCTACTCCTCTGTGCCTGAAGTTCCATCATTTAGAGGTTTATTTGCCTAATATGTCTTCTCCTTTTAAAGGCCATCCCTCTTGGGAGATTCAATTGGATATCTGTCCTTTCTACCGATACATCACTGTGACCTAATGAGCTAGCTTTCTTCCTGGAGCTTTTCAGACATCCAGGGCTCATAGGCCCCCAAGGAGGACATGGCGCACTTAGGGGTGCCCACTGGGAGGATGCAGGCTGCCTTACTTTATTGTAAAAGGGACCCTGAGCACCTGGGAGTGGAGAAAAAGGGGTACCTAGGAGTTGCTGGAGCACCGAAAAGGGAGGGAGGAGGGAACGTCTGCTTACCCAGGGCTCTGTCTAGGACAGGCTCCCACCCGCCATGCTCATTACAGCTTCAGGATGCTGCTTCTCTGGGGGAAAAGGAAAAGATGTGAGCAAAAGGTTGACAATGTGCAGCCGGGGATAAAAATGACAGGAAAGACTGCGTGTGATGGAAGAAAAGCTCATTGTATGGAAACTTCTTTCTTGAAAATCTAAAAATAAAGACCTAGAACAGGCTTCCACCTGTCACGATACTGGAAGTTCTCAGAGGGAAGCCCTGCCTGATTTTGTTCCACACTGTATTCCAGCACCTAGAAGAGTGCCTGAGAGATGGGAGGCGCTCTATAGGAATTGGTTTACGTGAATGAGGTGGGACAGGCCAACACACAATGGGAGCTCTTCCAGGCCTTCCAATCCCATGTCTGAAGGCCCACCGACCATCCATGGCTGCACCGTCTCTTGCTGGAGTTACGGATGGGCCTCTGGGGAGGAGGAAGCCCACTCTGCAGACCCCTACAGAGATGTATGCTGAGCTCTGCTGGTTTTCTGATGTCCCCCCGGGTCTCTGCACTCATCAGGCAGCAACTGCTACATGGCCAGCCCACCTGTCGCATCCAGCAGCCCAGGCATCTTCCTGCTGACGCCCACCCCAGGAGGTAGAGGCTGCACCAACCAAACTTACATTTCCCTGAACCAAACCTGTGGTTCAGCGGGCGGCAGGCTCTGTACCAGCAGAGACTGAAGGGAAATTCTTGGGAGTATTTTCCACCTTTCGTTTTTGAGGCACCACAGGAAAAATAAAGCTACTGATATTCTGTTAGACCCCGTGCCCCAAGGTGATGTTTATGGCCGTATTTTCAATCTCCCCCTCCCTTCACTGGGTTCAGAGGATTAAGTGGCACAGGTAGTAGGTGAGGACGTGGCCATGATCCTGGAGGAAGGTAGAACGAGGTTAATGTTTTGTAACTATGAAGCAGTACAAAAATATATAGTATGAAGACTATGGATCTTTACAACTTGCAAACCTCTTTTGTCAATCAATCAAAAACAGCACTGGATTTAGCCAGAGACACTACCTAAAGCCCATCTACAAAAATCCAGATACACACAGAAGCGTCTTGCTCAGGGCGAGGCTCACAGTAAGTTCTCAATTAATTTCTGTGCGATCGAGAAACAATTGAACGCAATGTGTATCTGGCCCCATCGAGATCATATGTGTATGAAACAGAAAGCCTTCCTGATCCCTGGGTACACATGACGCGTACACCATACTGAGAAACCAGGGCACTAAGTGGACATTCCAGGAGCTGTGTCCTGGGGAAAGAGCACCGGACAGACTCGAGAGACCACAGGTCTGGTCCTGGATCTCCAACTAATTCACTCTGTGATCGACAGCAAGCCACTTAACTTCTCTGGACTTCTGTTTTCCCAATTGTAAAATAAAGAGCGAGACAAGGCAGCCTCTGAAGCTCCTCCCAGTTCAGAGGTGCTCTATTGAGTCTGATTTGAACACAGGATTGTGATTTGCTTGGTCCATGTGGGGGAAGAGCCGAGACTGGAAACACAGCCCCCTGGGCTCACCCCCTCCGCGGTCATCCTCAGGTGGCCCTCAGGGATGTGGGAGGTGAGGCCAGAGAGGAGGATCCTGTGTCATCTAGAGTTAGAACAACACAGGCCCAGGGCCAGGCAGGTTGCCTCCAAACAAAGAACTCAGCCTAGGGAGAGCCCACTGTTTGCATGGGGGAGGGAATGTCTTTCCTTTGGGGAGATGAAGGAAACAAAGGAGCTTGGTAGAGGGCTTTGAAGGCCACAGCTCATCCCCTGGCTCCTGGGGGAGGGGTCCGGCAGGAGCTAAATTTGAGCCACAGAGCTGGGAACCTCACAAGAGGAAAGAGTCCCTGAAACGCCTCACAGAGAAGTATGGGCTTCAGACCTCCCTCTCTCTCAATCCTCCTTCCTCTGTTAATTAATTCCCATCTTGTCACAGTCACTCTTGGCCCATAAGTCCCGCTTACAATTTCCCATCTATATTACCTGGCATTCAAGAATTCCAGGCACTGACAGACACACGAAAAATAAGACACATTTGAACAAATGAGCAGCTTTGATAAGCTCAGGGTCCAAGGGCCACCTTTATTCGATCTGCCATCAGCTACAATTTTGCAAATCCTTCTCTCTGAGATTTTTTGGCAGCAGACGTTGCTTCTTGCAGGAGATGTGAAATCGCTGCTGGCATGCTCCTCCCCTGCCATCCATAGACTGCTTTTTAAAGAGACTTTAATAATGCATAGGAAGGGCAGGGCGGTGCATGAATTAAACACCAAGCCTCCACCAAGATGAGACGTGCTGCTTGAAATCAGGCTGGTGAGCAAAGCAAACGGACCCGCTTTTAGCCCGAGTCCTCTGGTTTGCATCAAGAATGGGAGTTTGGATCCCAAAGCCTTTTCTGAGGATGCCATCTGACAAGTGTAGGTTTGAGCCAACATCAGCTTGTCAGGAGCCGATTTTCATCTCCTCCCAGCAGCCTGGCCACACAAATCGTTGCTAGCTGGACAGACAAGAAATGCTTTTCCTTTAGCCTTCAAGAGTTCTAGGGGTGAATATGTAGTTGACTGACGTGTCAAAAAGTTATCAAAAAGGTGTTGCAAGTCTGGTAAGATATGTCAAGGATCAGAGGCAATGCAGTGGAAAGGAAGGGGAGATTCTATATCTGGATTCCCAATGTGCAAATTACGTAACTGATGTTACTGTGTCACCTGGGAAGTGGTTAATATTGTTAATAATACAGTAAGAGTCGGCAAGTTTTAAGAAATGGGCTGCTACTTTGATAAAGAAAGGATCGCCTTTCTTGTCCCCAAGTCCCTGTACTTTCCGCCCACCCACCCCCACACACACACACACACACGCACGCACAAAACCCACCCCCAGGAGCAGATGAGCAGACTTCATCCCTGTTGTCAAGGAAACCAGTCTGTTCTGAGCTCTAGATTTAGAAAGCCTGGGCCTGGCCTCAGCAGTGCCTTCTGCCCACTTCTGATGGGCCTGCCGTCTCTCCCCCACCAGGGACACCCTTTCAAAAAGTTGCTAGCATTGACCTGTAGAGTGGGTGCTCCATGGACAGATAGTCCAAACCGGCCCGCTGGCAGCTGTACAGGCCACATGAACAAATCCATGTGAAAAATGAGTTTATCCACATGGAAACGGAGAGGACAATTGCCAAGGGCCTGGGACAAGTGCCAAGTGATTGGCCCACGTTACCAGGAATGGCTTCGGGAATCAGGATCAACCACCCAAAGCCAGCCCAGCACTTCTCCCTCCAAAACATCTACCCCCATGTTTCTCCAAACAGGAGGGTCACCCCACTGGCGTCCACCAATGGTTCAAACCTGGTGCTCCCCCTGAGGCAGGGAGGGGGGTCCAGGGAAGCCATTTGGGGTAGGGGGACTGTGTAAAATGCTCCCAGGTGGTTGGGGGCATTTGGAGAGTCAGAGATAGGACAAGGGTCTGGGAGGAGGGGAGAGAACCTCAATAGTGCTGCCACCATGAGAGGGGGTGTCTGAGATGCAAAGGAAACAGGGAAAGACAGGAGGGAACCGGCTGCTGGCAGGAGGGGGAAGAGGACCACAGCATCTTTAGGGATGTTCTCTGTGAGAAGCAAGCATGGGGGATAAATTAAAGGGCCCTGAGGTGACATCTGCTAAGGACGGCCTTACCCAAAACACAACCCATGTGCTTGATCCTCTGAACTCTCTGAGCCAACACTGTGTCAGTACCCCTTTCAGAAGTGAGCACCTCAGAAGACCTATATAGACATTTCTCCAAAGGAGACATACAGATGGCCAATAGGCACATGAAAAGATGCTCATCATCGCTTATTATTAGAGAAATGCAAATCAAAACTACAATGAGGTACCACCTCACACCGGTCAGAATGGCCATCGTTAAAAAGTCTACAAATAACAAATGCTGGAGAGGGTGTGGAGAAAAGGGGACCATCCTACCCTGTTGGTGGGAATGTAAATTGGTACAGCCGCTGTGGAGAACAGTATGAAGTTTCCTCAAAAAACTAAAAATAGAGCTACCATATGATCCAGCAATCCCACTTCTGGGCGTAGACCCAGACAAAACTATGATTTGAAAAGATACATGCACCCCAATGTTCACTGCAGCACTATTTATAATAGCCAAGACATGGAAGCAACTTAAATGTCTATCAACAGCTATGGATAAAGAAGGTGTGGTGTGCGTGTGTGTGTGTGTGTGTGTGTGTGTACACACACACACACACACACAATGGAATATTACTCAGCCATAAAAAGAATGAAATAATGCCACTTGCAGCTACATGGATGGACCTAGAGATTATCATACTAAGTGAAGTAAATCAGAAAGAGAAAGACAAAGACCATATGATATCACTTATATATGGAATCTAAAATATGACACAAATGAACCTATCTACGAAACAGAAACAGACTCACAGACAGAGAAAACAGACTTGTGGTTGTGGGGCGGGGAGGGATGGATTGGGAGTTTGGAGTTAGCAGTTGCAAACTATTATATATAGAACAGATAAACTACAAGGTTCTATTGCATGGCACAGGGAACGATCAATACATTCAATATCCTGTGATAAACCATAATGGAAAAGAATATGAAAAAGAATATATAGAGATATTATATATTATATAATATCTATCTATATAATATATCTATATAATATATATAACTGAATCACTTTGCTGTACACCAGAAACTAACACAACGTTATAAACCAACTATACTTCAATTTTAAAAAAAGGAAGTGAGCAGCCTCCACCTTGAACTCTACCTTCTGGATACATGGTTTATCTGCCTTTTTAAACCAAGATCCTTGAGGGATCCATTTCTGACCCATCTCTCCATCCTCCACAGCCCTGGAAGGACAGTTTGCACAAACTAGGACTGATGAGGGTCTGCTGAGTTCTCATGAATGAATGAAATCTAGAGATTCTTACTCTAGGTCTTGTGAATCTAGAGATTCTTACTCTAGATCTTGTGAAATTCCCTACCCAAAATGTTCACAATTTTGAGGTGATTATAAGAAGAATTTTATAATTTCTATCCCTAGAGTTCAGAGTATTAGTTGGGTTTTCATTTCTAGCGGTGCTTTATCTGACTGCCCCAATTATTGTGATTGCTTTATTGTTATGAACAGTGATGGTGATGGCACTGATTCTTGTCAGCATAGGGAGGCTACAGTGAGACACCTGCCTCTATTCCCCACTCGTCATCACAGAAGCCAGAAGAACAGGCCTATGGCAGATCTAATAAAGATGACCCTTGCACCGTGGCATACAAAAGCAGCTAACTTATTCAAACGTGTCTGCCTGAGCAGTCATGCCTTCCCTCCTCAGGAGGGTACAAGATGGCAAGGGAAGAAGCTGTGTGCACGAAACCAGTGTCTTCTTCAGCTGCCAGGGGAGCAGAAAGGCTGAGAACAGTCAGATGACGATGATTTCTGTCCCATCACCCAAGAAAGACTGTGTTAGGAGGAAGGAACATCGGACAGGCACGAAGGTATCGAGGAGAGTGTCACATGGGCAGTAGTTGGATTGAAGGTGGGCCAGCTGGGCACACACCTGGAGCACCCATCATCAAGCAGCATTACAGTATCACTTTTGTCATATATGTAGAGATACAGTGCCAGTTTTAACCAGGTGTTCCTAGAAACAGCACCAGTTAACTAGGATTTCCGTACGTGACTCCTCACATTATGGTGAAACGTAAACTGATTCTGCTCCCCTGGAGCAGACAGAAGACTTAGGGCAGCTCCTTGACTGTGCTGACCTACAATTTTTAAGTATTTTTGTAAAATGCCCCTCCAGCTCTCATGGTAGAAGCATGACAGTCCCCTGAAGTCTGTCACCACATTCAGCTGAAATTTCTAAATTAAAGACAGGATGGAGCGCTCTGTACTGAGATAAGCTATTTAGCTTATTATATAACTTCTAGAACTTTTCATATGCCTTTTGAGAAGCTGCCCAGTTCAGAAAATCTTATGAGTGTTTTCTTTATTTGGGACATGAGGAGAATTTATTTCTCCTCACTCCTCCTTTATATAAAAGTTAAATGAATACTTAAATAATATCAACTTGGAGGGAGGCAGAATCCTTAGTCCATCGAGGATGCTCATAAAGTACAATTCGGGAGAGAGACCATCCCTATTATAAAAAGGATACTTCAGGCTTCATACTGTTTGGAAACATTGAATTCATCCAAGTTCCCCTGCTCTGATTTCACCTCCCTAAGAATTCTTGCGATTGTGGTTCAGCTCCTCAAATCCATGTGAGGCCAAAAGAGAGCACGTTCTGGCAAACACACCACAGATTGCCTCTGATTTTCACTACCACTCTTTAGAATGAAAATTATTATCCCCATTTTACAGAAAAGGAAACTGAGGCCCAGAGAGTTTAAGTGAGTTGCCCAGGAACACACAGCTAATAAGTGGCAGAACTGAACACTGGACCTGCATTCATCTGATTCCAGAGTCCAGGATCCTACAAGGCCTCCAATTGTTCCTATAGCTCCTTTACTTATTTACTTTCTAAATTAACACCGTTTGTGAGACTTATCTGTAAATGAAAACAAGAATCCAGTAAGGGAAGACCAGGATTTTTTAAATGATTACAAATATTTTAAGAAATTTCAGTTTAGGATGGTATCTGGTTAGTGATCCATAACTCACCCTCCCCCAACTTTTCACTAAAAACCAATGTCAACTCACATACAAAATCAGATGATAACTTATAAGAACTCCAAAAATGAAGGCTGACAATTAGACTAGAGCTAAAACAATGGATGAATATTTACTTGTCACAAGATCTGTGAGATTGAAGGAGAGGCACAAATAGTGACTGATATGGGCACCTGTCTTTGTCACCTGCAGGACAGAAAGCTCATTAGGTGGAAAGTGAGGCCTTATTCCTCCCCAACTACATGCCTCCCCTCAGGGTCTATACCCTCCAGAAAATTTAGCAAACTTCCCACTATGATGTGGAAGGTGCTTCTCCAGTGGCCAGAGCCATTTCACACACACACATCACCCCTGTGAGCATCTCTCATGCTACATCTGTACCAGGTTTGCAGTGTCAGTCATGCAACACGGCCAGGACAGACATGGATTCCCATGCTATGTTGCACCCAGAGATTTGAAGACACTAATGTAAAGTGGTTATGACAGGATAGGTGTGGGAATGTCAAAAAAATCCACCTCTAGACTACTCATAAAAAGTTATGTGGGGGGCTTCCCTGGTGGCGCAGTTGTTGAGGGTCCACCTGCCGATGCAGGGGACACGGGTTCGTGCCCCGGTCCGGGAAGATCCCACATGCCGCGCAGCGGCTGTGCCCATGAGCCATGGCCGCTGAGCCTGCGCGTCCGGAGCCTGTGCTCCGCAATGGGAGAGGCCACAACAGTGAGAGGCCCGCGTAACGCAAAAAAAAAGAAAAGAAAAGAAAATTATGTGGGGTCTCTTGAGGAACCCAGGAAGGAGGCTCAGCTAGGGCCGCCGGGCCACGGGCTGCCGCTACCGGGTTGCCGCAGTCGTTAGCAGATCATGAACTGCCGGAGGGGAGGAGGCAGCGGCGGAGACAGCGGGGCCGGCGGGGGCATTGAGGGCAGCGGGGGTCGGCGAGCCGGCCAGCTCAACCGCTCCGTGCAACTCTCCGGGCGGTCGCACCCGCCAGGCCACAGACCTCCACCAGCACGAGGCGGACATCGTTGTGTGGCAGCTAATACCAATCTATGTGTTTGGAGGTTACAACCCAGGTTATGATGAATCAGGAGGGCCAGATCATGAAGACTATCCTCTCTTCAGGGAACTTTGAAGGTATCATTTTGCTACAGGAGTATGGCATCAGATGGGCACAGATGGCTACATGCCCCGAGCATTGGCATCTATGTCACTCGTGCTGCATGGAAACAACCTGTTAGTGTTTGGAGGAACAGGCGTCCCATTTGGTGAGAGCAATGGCAATGACGTCCATGTCTGTAACGTGAAGTATAAGAGATGGGCTTTACTCAGCTGTCCGGGGAAGAAACCCAGTCGTATATATGGACAGGACATGGCTATCATCAATGGCTCCCCTTATGGCTTTGGAGGGACAACTGGCTATATTTACAGCACAGACCTGCACAAATTAGATCTCAGTACCAGAGAGTGGACACAACTGAAACCAAACAACCTATCCTGTGATCCACCAGAAGAGAGATACAGACATGAAATTACACATGATGGGCAGAGGATTTACATCTTGGGAGGCGGTACTTCTTGGACAGCTTATTCCTTAAACAGGATTCATGCATACAACCTTGAAATGAATGCATGGGAGGAAATTGAAACAAAACCCCATGAAAAAATAAGCTTTCCTGCAGCCCGAAAATGTCACAGTTGTGTTCAGATAAAACATGATGTGCTTATTTGCGGGGGCTATAATGGAGAAGTGATCCTGGGAGATATCTGGAAGCTGAATCTGCAGAGTTTTCAATGGGTAAAGCTCCCAGCTACCATGCCAGAGCCAGTTTATTTTCGCTGCAGCTGTTACACCAGCTGGTTGCATGTACATTCATGGAGGAGTGGTGAACATCCACGAAAATAAACGGGCTGGGTCGTTGTTTAAGATCTGGCTGATGGTTACTAGCCTGCTGGAACTGGCGTGGGAGAAGCTGCTTGCGGCCTTCCCCAACCTAGCAAACCTCTCCCGGACACAGCTTCTGCACCTTGGACTCACACAGGGACTCATCGAGCGCTTGAAATGAGGATTTCTGGACTGTTCATTGATACTGGAAATGTTAATTTAAAGAGACTCCTTTATTTATGGGCAGTGTAGAATGTGCTACAGAGAGGATTGGTTACCCTGATCAAGGCCTTATTCAGAAAATACATCAGATGCCTTTCTGTAAATTGTTTTCAATTTATGGAATCTCACTTTCCCTTGTGCTTTTTTTCTTTGCTTCTCTCCCTTCTGCCCCAACACACACACACGTACTCACGTACTCACATACACCCTCTTCCTTGATGGAGTTGACGGCAAGTCTGAAAGTACCTTAATAATGTGATGAATCAAGATAAGATAAAGAAAAATTTAAAGGAACTCTATAAACATATGACCCTTTCAGGCAGGGCTCTATAAATTAAAGCAACATCATCAATAAAAATAAAATTTTAAAAATTAAATCCAGCAACAACAGCAAGAAGTTTTGGGGATAGAACAAGAAGGCTAACCTTGAGACTCTTGCAGATTATAGGGAAAGCTAGATGTTTAACTTCCTGTTTTCAAAGGTACATCTAATCGAGTAGCTGCATCTAATGGCCGCAGTGACTGATACCTTGCTGCCTAGGTACCCAATCCGATCCTTTGACTTTGGAGAAAAGTTAAGCAGCTCAGCAGCTCTTGATTAACGATTTCTTTTCTCATCCTTATGGTGCCAGCAGTGGTTAGAGTTGACTTTTCTAAAGACTTTACTGTAGTTGTGCTGTTTGTCATTGCCCTTAGAAATTATGGCACCAAGAACATGTCAAATCAAGAAATTTATGGTGGTCAAAGTTCTTCGTTCTGGGAAGTTTTGAAGTTCTCCTACGCTTATTAATGGTTTCAAGTTCTTTTTGACTTCATTGTGGGGAATTGCAGACCCCAAGTGTGTGGCATAAATGCTGTGGGACATAAATGTAAGTTCGTGAGAAGCCAGAGTAGAGCAGGGCAGGGAGGGCTTCTGCTCTGGGCTGTGAGCTTTGACTGTCATATTGGCCATTTCCTTTCAGAACTGTTTCTTTTCTCACTCTGGGCCGTGCACCTGCCATATTCTCAGGCAATGGGTTTTATCTCTAGAAACCCAGTTGGCCCTTGATATTTCTTTTAGCTTTTTGCCTCGTTTTCTGTCTGCTTGAATGTGCATGGTGCTGTGAGTAATTGCCTAGTAACTGGAAAAAGGTCTTGGGGAAAAGCCACAGGTCATTCTTCCTGATGAACTAAGTATCATTTTAAAAACTAGCATGAGGAAGGAATGAAACTGAGGATCATTCACTTTGGTGTGAAATTTCAGTTCTGGTTTGTTTTGTGTTGTATTTTAAATCTAAAAAAGAAATGACCTAAATGTTCACTTGCTTTGTCATCAGGCTGCTAGAGTGGTCACTGAGACATAGCAGCTGGAAGTCCTTCGGTGTATGAAAGGTGCTAAAGGTGTGCAGGAGGCCACAGTGCTGATCATCCCGTTGGTTACATCATAACAAGAGTCTCAGATGGGAGACTAGGGACATGTTTTTCTTTAAGTGCCTCTTTTTCGCTTAGATTTTAAAATTATTCTTCTTTTTCCTTTGTCCCAGAAGGGAATCTCTTAGGCTCATGTGTGGATTTAAAATCACCCTTGAGTTATGGCTAAAAAGTTACCATCTAGTGTTCAGTTCTGGGGAAGAGAAAAATGTGACCTCTAGACTTGGACTCCTAACTTCCAGGCCTTATTATAACCTCCCATCCATGTGGGGTTGATTTCGTAGAGCCTGTGTTCTGCAAGGTCTTGTAACAACCTTTCATCTGTGAGTTTGGGTCCTTTTCGGGGAGTGAGGGGCTAGGGGAGAGGCAGGAAAAGGAGCAACTCCTCTAGAGGCCCATCTTCCTCTTGCCATGACCAGTCAGGCCTTGAACTTCTTACCACCCACTGCTAGGCTTGTTCCAATGAGGAGCTCTCTCCAGAGCAAGTCAGTCTGAGCAGCTCCATTAGTTCAAAACAAAGCTTTGCTTTGCATGACTCCAATCTAGTCTCTGGAAGTTTGGGGGGAAACTTTCCATAATTAAACAAGTCACACTCCCCTGGGTGGCAAAAGGATCTGTGTCCTGGATTGATAGGACCAAAGACTGAATGCTCAGCCTCTGTGCTTATCCTTCCATAGTCCTCGAGATATAAGCAGGTCTCTAGTTCTACGACACCAGAGATCTGAAAGAGAGACTGGTTCAATCCACACTTGCTAGCATCCTTTTTAAAACCTTCTGAAGGCGGTCTTCCTTGAGGTAGACTTTGGAGGCCTGACATCCAAGACCTTGTGTGTAACGTTTTCATAAAAGTACATATCCTTGGTCTAAAGTATCTTCTTTTAATATAACACTGTGAAAATGATGTAGTATGATCAGCTCTGAGGGCTATAGAACCACACATGTGCACGTGTTCTGGATGCCAAATGAGACTGTGTATATGATGACTTAAATGTAGATGACTAGAATTTTATATAGGGAGTCACCAGGCATTTTAGTATATCCAAAGCCAGCACTCTGAATTCCTGACACTGTTACTCGATTTAGGAAAGTTTATGTCGCTGCTTCTCTGCCTCTTTGAGGTACTCCCAGCCATCTTACTGCAGTCCTGTAAGTTTAAGTGCAATATATAGAAACACGTATGGATATATACAGATTATATATAAGGTGTGACTATAAAGCAGGTAGACTACTATTTTGTATCTGTCTTGGGGAAGCCAGCTCATTACTTGAGAGTCAAATCATACCAAAACTTTGAGATGTGATTGGCTGGCTTAGGCCAACTCTTGGTAAAGCTGGACTTCCAAGTCCAGTGCCTCCTTACTCCAACTCTTAGAGATTTATTGTTTCTTGGGTCTGTTAAAATTGAGACTTTTCCCCAGTCATCTTTGTACTATCTCATGTTGGCATACCTTACATTTCTTTGCCTAGGAACAAGGAAGTCTACCTGTAAGGAGTTTTCTAAATGGAGAATTAAAAAATGATGCTTTCTTCATTTAATAAAGTATTTTCCATATTCCGGAAAATCTATAAACCAGTATAGAATAGATTGAAATTTTAACTGTTCAGGGGCCAAACTGAAACCCTTTCTACTGGCAAATCTTTTTTCAGGGCCCTGGTGACATGATGTAAAAATTTGCTCTAAGCTATTCATGTCCATTACATAGCTAGATTTAAAAATATAATAATAAACATTAACATTTCTAAGCAAAAGTGTATTAACAGTGACCTTTCGTTACCCAAAGTAAAGCACAGATAATTGAAATCCATAGATAATCAGTGTTTTAACTTATCTATCAAACAATTGATTCATTTATAGTTCTTCCTTCTCCCTACCCTTTCCCACAAGCACCTCCTTTTCAATGGAGTGGGGCTAACGTGTAGTTAGAAATTGAAAAGCAGGAATCACAGAGGGGTTAGAAACCAGCAAACATATAAGCAGCCCAGTTAGCTGTAGGCAGTCAACCTGATGACAGCGGTTAATGGTGAGTTTAGATGTCACTCTTCACTCTTCTGCTTTGGCATAGTCTCCTGCCCTGAGTTCTAGACTGTCTCTCCTATAACCACCAAAGAACTCTTAGCACATATTGGAAGAAAAAAGCTGTGTATGATGCAGAGGAAATCCCATCATTTGGATACATTTCTTTGGCTCTTTGCAAATACTTGCTTTTCCACTATACTTTTTTTTTTTTTTTTTTTTTTTTGGAGTATGCGGGACTCTCACTGTTGTGGCCTCTGCCGTTGCGGAGCACAGGCTCCGGACGCGCAGGCTCAGCGGCCATGGCTCACGGGCTCAGCCGCTCCGCGGCATGTGGGATCCTCCTGGACCGGGGCACGAACCCGTGTCCCCTGCATCGGCAGGTGGACTCTCAACCACTGCGCCACCAGGGAAGCCCAGCCAGCTAATTACTTTTAGTCATGTTGTATGACTTCATCAAATACATATCTTTTTTTCTTTTTTTTAGATCTGCATAAGATTTATTGATCAGATTGTTTTAGAAAACCAACAGCAAAACACTGACAAGATACATAAATACAGATTGGACATTTTAGGGTAAATTCACTGTATTTCCTACCTGCTTGTAGGAAACCAGATAAGGTGGGAAAAGCTGTCCTGAACATACGGCATGCACACCAGAGTGCAAAAGGACTTCCACACTATTTAACAGGACTGTGGCAAATAGTTTTAAAGTAAGGCAAGCATCGTGTGTGGCCTAAGCATACCCTGTACCAAGAGCTAAGCCCAGGCTCCCCTCAGAGACTGCATGTGAGTGAGGTTTCCCTTTCTTGCCTAGTTCTTCCAGAAAAATCCTCATTGGCAGGTGCCTTTACAGGGAGATGCCTGGCGCTGTCCCTGCTCAGACTCTGTGTACAAGGAAGTGGCTTTAGAGAAAGTCAGTGTGTTTCTGATGCCTCCTTTGTATTCTAAATGTGAGAGGCCCGCATACCAGAAAAAAAAAAAAAAAAAGTAATTAGCTGGATAAATAGGCACCAGGGAGAAATAAACGTAAACAATCTATGATTTGCAATGTTTATATCAAAAACAATAAAATTCAAGGTAAAAAACTCTAGATGATATAAAGATTATTTTATATTTGAAAAGAGTAATTCTCACAATGAAAATATCATGTTTAACTATTATGCATCACATAACATAGTACTGGACTGTAGATATAAAGCAAAATCTATTGAAAATTGTTGAGAAAATAACAGGATCCCAATAATAATGGATGACATTAATATGCTTCTCAGTCATGACAAATGAAAGAGGCTAAAAAAAATGGGCAAGGAGGTAAAGAACCTGAATAAGTTGATTAATTAAATTTAAGAGAATCCCTCACTACCCACGTCCTCACAGTACAAACTCAGGAACCCAATAGATTTAGATAGCAAGGTGTATACTGAACGTAACATTATAAAAAAGAATTTTACTGCAAGCATCTAGAGCAGAATAAAATGCCAGTTAAAACAAACATTTCAGCAGAGCTTTTCTTTATTCTAAGAAAAGCATCATTTATTCAGGGAGATAGTGGAGGGGGTGGGTTGTTCTGTCTTGTTTTTTGGCCTAGGAAATTTTTTGATGGGACCCTTAAAAAATGAAAAGTGAGCTCCTGCCTCCCTTGCTGTGAAGTAATAAGAAATATATATACTAGTCAGCGCTTCCAGTTCCAACCTGGAGTGCCTAAAACCCTTGTAAATTTCCATAATAGGGGTGCTAGGAGTGACTTTTGTTCTAATATTTGGTCTTTGACCCAGAGCTCCTAAAACTCCTGTAATTTCCTAAGTGAGGGGGTGATAGACGCATCTTACACAGAGTTCCTAAATCCCTTGGAAGTTCCTAGATTATAGAAGCATCTTTTGTTCTGATGAGGTAACTGTTGGTAGGCTCCTGGTTGGGGGATGGTCACCAGAAAGACCAAGCTATGAGTAGAATCTTGGAACTTTCAGCCCCACCCTTTATCTTCTGGGGTGGGGAGAAGAGCTGGAGGTTGAGAGAATAATCAATCAATCATACCTATGTGATGAAACCTCCATAAAAGTCCCTAAAGTACAGGGTCTGGAGAGCATGAACGCACCCATGTGCTGGGAGGGTGGTGCACCCCAACTCCACAGAGACAGATGTTTTCGCACTTGAGACCCTTCCAGAGCTCACCAAGTACCTCTCATCTGGATGTTCATCTTTATTCTTTATTATATCCTTTATTGTATAATAAACTGGTGGATGTAAGTAAGTGATTCCCCAAGTTCTGTGAGCTGTTCTAGCAAATTACTGAACCCAAGGAGGGGGCTGTGGGAACCCCTGGTTTATAGCCAGTCAGTCAGAAGTTGCAAAGGCCTGGACTTGCAATTGGTATCTGAAATGGGGGCAACCTCACGGGACCATGCCCTTAACTCGTAGGATCTTACCCCAGGTAAATAGTGTCAGAATTGAATTGAATTATGGGACACCAGCTAGTGTTGGAGAATTGGTCAGTGTGGGGGAAAAAATGTCAGACATTTGGTGTCAGAAGTGCAGTTAGTAAAGGAAAGAAGTGTTTCCTTTTATTTGCCAACCCTCTCCAGCCTTGATGTGGAAAAAGATGGTGAGACAAGGGGATAAATTGCCCTACAGAGGAAGTAATTATTGCACCAACAGCAAATGGGGAAAGATGAGAGATGCAGGGACAGGCAGGGGCACTGGAACAGAACGCAGCGAAAAACAGAGGCCTGTAGACAGAAGCAAACAGTGAAAATTTCCCGTTTCGAGAATCACTGATGTCTGACATTGAATGTAAAAGTTGTTTCCAGCCCTATACTATGAATGCCTTCTGTCTGCCTCACCCTTTGATTAAAAGTCTGACATGCAGAAGAGCCTTGGATTAGTGGTGCTTTGGGAGAATAAAGGAGAAAGGACAGGTTCGGTGAGAGCAAATGTATTAACAAAGAGGGCAGCTCCTCTGGAAGGCAAGCTCTCAAGTGTGATGCTCACCGGTATCTGTTTCCTCTCTACTTTCAGGTATAGGCGAGGATGGTAGTTCCCCACTCTCTTCCAGTTTGGTCTTGCCATGTGTCTTTTTGTGGTCAATGAAATATGGACAGGTGTTCATCTGGAAAGAAGCATTTTAGAGCCCTTCCTCCTGCTGCAGCTACCGGCAATTTCCAAATGGTGACAACTCCACCAGCTTGAGTCTCTGAGTAAGGAAGACATGGGACAGGCCTCCCCACCAAAATTCAGTGGACATACAGCAGGAGCAAGAGAGAAACCTCTGGTGTGTTCAGCCACTGAGATCATGGCGTGACTTGATACTGCAGTGTAATGGGCCTGTCATGACCAACAGCCTGCTGGGTAAGGTCATGGTCAGAAACACCAAAAGCATGGAGTAAGAGGTGGACCAAGAAATGCTCACCCCTCCACGCGAAAAGTCTTGGGGAATCTGGGAAGGGCACAGGCCTTCCCACAGTTTGTAGAATAGGGGCTTGAACCATTTTGATTGTGTATTAAAAGAAAAGGTAAATTGCATATTGAAAACAGACAGGAGGTCTTAGAGACATTTGTATTATACCTTAATGGAACATTTATCAAAATTCATTACAAATTAGGATACAAAGGAACTTCCAGTAAACCTTAAATACTGAGAAAGACATATTCTTTGACCACAAAACATTAAAACCAGCTAATAAATTTTAACAACAAAAAACTGCCAACTAGAAATCTTAAAACTCTCCCCAAAATAACATTTGTTCAGAGAGGAAGTCTAACCTCGCATATTATTAACCTCGTGTATAATATGCAATCCCACATTATTTAGAAAATGACAGAGGACATGATATATTGACAATTAGGAGCTGTAGCCAGAGCCATATTTGGAAACAAACTCATAGCCTTAATACTTCCATTAACAAGAATGAAGATAAAATAGCTAAGCATTCAGCTTTAAAGGTTAGAAAAACAGAATAAACTGAAGGAAAGAGGAAAGGAATTAAATAAGATAATAAAAATTAATAAAACAAAACTGATTAATCCAAGAGCTGGTTATAAATAAATAGACGCATTCTTAGCAACTCAATAAAGGAGAGAAATAGCAAATATGTAAAACTGGGAAAGAGAATGTATCCGTATAGAGACAGAAAACAAAAATCTATGAGGGCTGGGCTTCCCTGGTGGCACAGTAGTTAAGAATCCGCCTGCCAATGTAGGGGACACAGGTTCGAGCCCTGGTCTGAGAAGATCGCACATGCCGCGGAGCAGCTAAGCCCATGTGCCACAACTACTGAGCCTGCGCTCTAGAGCCTATGAGCCACAACTACTGAGCCCGTGTGCCTAGAGCCCCTGCTTCGCAACAAGAGAAGCCACCGCAGTGAGAAGCCCGTGCAATGCAACGAAGACCCAATGCAGCCAAAAATAAATAAAATAAATTTATACAAAAATCTATCAGGGCTGGAGGAGGCAAGAAAAGGGTGCAGGAGGAGGTTATCTGCAAGCGAAGTCAGCCCAGCCCGTGCGGGGTGGGAGCAGTAATAGGAGGAAGGGAAGAATATGTGCTATTACTCAGCAACGGCCCTATTTTAGAAAATGGCTGCTTATTTGCGTTAGATGTTAGTGTTTAATCGGGCAACTTCTAGGGAAAGTCATAGGTTCCGCAAGCCTCAGGCATAATAAGCCTATAAGAAGCACAATTCTCAACACAGAAAACGATCCAGTTCTGGCTCTGCAGTTGTCCCGGAGGGAAGGAACAGATCCATGTTCGCGACTGGTTCATGGTGTATCACCCTGCCTCGGATCAGGACAGCCGCCTCACACTAGGACTGGCGTACAAAGTTCCACTAGTTATTGGAGAAGTGGGAGGGAGCCGCGGCCCACAGGGGACCAACCTGCCCCCAGCTTGTGGGACAATAGGGATGTGCCACACCTTTGTGGGTGGTGACAATCTGGGCCCTACCTCTCTTTCCAGGGCTGGGGGAAGCCCGTCCTCCAACCTGAACATTTACTTAAAATCTAACTAGTAAAACTGAGCCTCAATGTAAACTACGGGCTTTGGGTGCTAATGATGTGTCAGTGTAGGTTCATGGATTGTCACAAATGTACCATGCTGGTTGGGCATGTTGACAAGGGGGGGAGGCTATGTATGTGGGGCAGGGAGTAAATAGGAAAATCTCTGTACCTTCTGCTCAATTTTGCTGTGAACCTAAAAATGCTTTTTAAAAAATTAAGGCTATTTTTTTTGTGTGTGTGTGGTATGTGGGCCTCTCACTGCTGTGGCCTCTCCCATTGCAGAGCACGGGCTCTGGGCATGCAGGTTCAGCGGCCATGGCTCACAGGCCCAGCCGCTCTGCGGAATAGGGGATCTTCCCGGACCGGGGCACGAACCCGCGTCCCCTGCATCGGCAGGCGGACTCTCAACCACTGCGCCACCAGGGAAGCCCAGTTAAGGCTCTTTTTAAAACTCTAACTAGTAACCATCATTTGCAGCTCTAACTAGGTAATCACTATTTATTGTCCGCCTTTGACATTAACTGGTTCGTTCTCGTCTCCTCTCCTCCTCTTCTCCTCTCCTCTTTTCTCTCTCTTCTTTCTCTCTGCCTCTCCCTCTCTCACTTCAGACCAGTCCTAACCACCCTAAAGTCAGGAGGGCAGGATCATAATCTCAGCTCCTCCACCACACACCCCACCCAGCGATGGGCTTGCAGGCAAATCAATTGATCAAGTTTTCACATCCCTCTAATCCGCAATAAAATGAGGATGTTGATCTGGTTTAGAAGTTTTCAAACTGTGTTCTGAGAACCCTGAAGATTCTAAAGAAATGCAACAGGGGCTCTACAGGCATTTGATTCCACCTTCTCCAACTATTTGAAAAACTATAATGAGCCATGCATTTTAATATTCCTAATTTAAGTACGTCTGAGACTACCAATATCTTGGGTTAATTCTTCTTTTCCATGACTTCTTTTCCTTCTGCAGATTTGAGAACTGCCTAAAACATGTCCTTGAGTAGGAAAATTCTATTTCTGAGTCGGTAATTTTTTGGAACGTAGAGCCCATTCATGTCTGCTCGCATGCAAATGTGCCATCAGGTACATCACCAGTGGATGCATGCACTGGGCTGAACGAAACACCGCAAGCAGCTCAGCTATACCTGCTTGGAGCCAGCTCTTGACAGGACAAACCTAAGTTTTGGGTGTTCTTCTCTAACTTCTAATATCTATCTATCTATATATATATAGTCTCTTTTAGATGAAGTGAAATAATTACCCATAAAAAGAGAGCAAGGTTTTGTATGTATTGTCCAACACAGTAATGTGTCTGTATGTGTATGTACAATTGTATAATATGTACATTGTATGTATGACTCATAAAAGGGTAAGTACAAAGTATAATGTGGCTGTATTTTTACACTGTCTCTCTGGGAGTTGGATTACCACGAGATACATGTGAACATGAGGCATCTCTGCTCTACAGAAAATGTTCAGTGTCATTGATGGTGGTAACTTGTGGTTATCTTTATGCTGCTGCTTTGTACATTACAATCACCCAGGTAATTTATGAGAGGATACACACTTCAAAACTTAACATTGACGGGCTTCCCTGGTGGCGCAGTGGTTGAGAGTCCGCCTGCTGATGCAGGGGACACGGGTTTGTGTCCCGGTCCGGGAAGATCCCACATGCCGCGGAGCGGCTGGGCCCGTGAGCCATGGCCACTGAGCCTGCACGTCTGGAGCCTGTGCTCCGCAGCGGGAGAGGCCACAACAGTGAACTTAACATTGATACAAGAAGAGAAGAAATGTTTTTTCTTCTCAATAAGTGTGTAAAATTGCAAATAAGTTTGTAAAATTCAGGAAGATTTGTCAGGTTTATTTTTTTAAGAACCTGGTTTTAAAAACCCAGAAGTAAGGCCTGCTGGAAGCTGTGGCTGTAGCTTATTTAAAGCCATCTCTGTGCACAGCAAAGACAAGCACAAGCTATTAAGAAGGTGGCAATGCCTTTCAAACCAAGGTTTTAATTTGCCAAGAAAATGAAGACATTGTCTTTAAGTACTCCCTTCTCAGAATTACTCATAATACCTTGGGGAGTGAATTCCAGCATATTGGTTTTTCATAACAAAGTTTAAGGCAAAGAGGTGGTTTAAACATTTCACATGAAGCAAGAAATTATTCTGAGTGTATTTTTCTAATAAGAAACTTAGCTAGATTCCTCTGAAACATAACAAGACTACCCCAGCTTGCAGATCATGTTGGTATTTTTAATAAATCAAATGAGCTTCATTTGGCAATTTAGGGTCACAATATTACAGCATTGAAAATGGAAGTGTTTGGACTGAACATTCCAATCAAAATGCATTTGACTATTTTAAAACTCTGAGTAAGTATCTGACAGAAGTAAAGGCTAAGGAATAATTTAATAGCACTGTTGAACATTTCACAGTATTAAAAGAACACTGACAAGAATTTTCTACCGAACACTGAAGATTTCAATTGGCCGAGTTGCTCATTCAATCAACTCCATCCAAATGGAACACTCTTGCATAAAAGGGACGAACGCTGTTGTTAGATGTTGCATGATTCAGCAAATGCCGTGTAGGAGGTAGAACGGTGAGCAAAACCAGGCAACATCCCAGCAAGCATGGAAGGTGGAGGTTGGTGCGGGAAACAGGCACTGACCTGTAACCACAGAAACAACTGTACCTGCACCCATGACGGCTGCTGTGTAGGAGGGGCACGCACGCTGTGCTGGGAATCCCTGTCATCAGCGAATTTGGCCTCCTACTAAAGCAGGTCAGGCAGGACAGGGACAGCATCTCTAAGAAAGTGACATTTGTGCTGACATGGTAGGGAAGAATAAGAGTCAACAGTGAAGCTGGGGCATTAGCATGTACAAAGGCCCTGTGGTGGACCAGAGCACAGCCAGTATGAGGAATCAAAGGAAAGCTAATGTGAGAGCAGAGCCGAGGAGCCTGGAGAGGCCAGAGGGGGTGACATGTAGGAGCCAAATGCTGCTGGGTCATATTTCTCCATTCAGCCATTTACAATCAGTCATTCATGAATCAACATTTACTGAGAGCCTTCTAGGTGTCAGACAGTGTTCCAGGTACGAGGGGAGTAGTACTAGTTTATACGACAAGTAAGGATCCTGTTTTCATGGAGTTTACATCCTAGATAGATAATAAATAACACCCTATTTAAAACTCAGGGCAGGGCATTGGCGAGGGATGATGGATTGGGAGTTTGGGATTAGCAGATGCAAACCAGTGTATACAGAATGGATAAACGACAGGTCCTACTGTATAGCACAGGGAACTATATTCAATATGCTCTGATAAACCATAATGGAAAAGAATATGAAAAAGAATGTGTATATATGTATATTAATATATTTATATCACTGAATCACTTTGTTGTACAGCAGAAATTAACACAACATTGTAAATCAACTATACTTCAATAAAATAAATTTTAAAAACTCAGAGTGAGGGCTTCCCTGGTGGCGCAGTGGTTGAGAGTCCGCCTGCCGATGCAGGGGACACGGGTTCGTGCCCTAAAAAAAAAAAAAAAAAAAAAAAAGAGCTTGGTGTATTCACCATTTGGAAACCAACATGGTAATAATTGTTTCAAGCCAGAAGCGTCATTGTATGCTAATCTATTGGGCAAAACGGTGATGACAAACAGGATGCTTATACAGTCTCAGAGTGCATCCCCACAAGGTACTTCACAATTACAAGAGATGAATAGTAACGTTACAATAGAGAAGACTGGCAGTGTGAACCACCTGAGAGGACGCTCAGAGAACACAGCACCAGCTCACTGCTAGCCCTGCCAAGAATGCACAGTCTGAACCTCATCACGAGAACACATCTGACAGATCCAAACTGAAGAGCATGCAGGGAAAGAACTGGCCTGGATCCTTAAAAAATGTCAAGGTTACGATAAAGATAAGGGAAGACTGTGGAACTATTCCAGGCTGAAACATCCCAAAGAGAAATGATCCTGGATGGAATATTGGACCAGGAAAAAAAAATTGTTTTATTTTTGCTCTAAGAGAATATTAGTGGAACAATGGCAGAAGTTTAAGAGTCTGTAGATTCAATAATAGGATTGTACCAATGTTAATTTTCTGGTTTTAATAATTGTATTTGGTTATATAAGAGAATGTCTTTGTCTTTAGGAAACACACACTGAAGTACTTAGAGGTAGATGGGAAGCATTATGTTTGCAGTTCACTCTCAAATAGTTTTAAAAAATTATGTGTGTGTACAGACGTAAATATATGTACGTATATTATGTATGTAAATGCACATATACTGAGAGAGAGAATGCCCTCGGAAGAGGCAATACTTAGGATGAGTTATAAATGGCAAGAAGGAACTAGCTAAGGAAGACCCTGTGAAAGGGCAGTTCAGGCAGAGGGAACAGCTAGTGCAAAGGCCCTGAGGCTGGAAAGCACTTGGTGAGTGTAAACAGCAGAAAGAACTCCGGTGTGGCTGAAGCTGGACTGAGTGGGCAAGGGAGCAAGTGCTATGAGATGGGAGCAGAGAGGAGTTTTGCCTTTTTTCTAAGAATAACAGGAAGCACTAATGCGTTTTAAACAGGATGGGGATGATGGGGACTGGACCAGAGCATGGGGGAGATGGAGAAAAGGACATGCATTTGGGATTGTTTAGGAGATTAAAAAATCAAACAGGATGTGGTGGTGACCTGGACGTGCCCTCTGGTTCTCTTCTGGATCTGAATGGAACTGAACCTAAGATTTCAAGTGAACTGTAAAGTGCCCCTACCCCATCCTTGCTATAGGTTTTGTTTTGTTTTCTTTATTATTCCCACACCCCTTTTCCAGACGGTGCCACAAAATACAGACCAGAGACAGAGCAGATTGCCACCATGGGAGGAGCCCTCAGGAGTATGGAAATTATACCTAGATGTAAGGGCGACTGGTCTCCTCCAGAGGCACAGGCCCCATCTCCGAGGTTAGTATGGTGTTTCTAACATCCCAGCACAAAGCAGGGAAGTGCCATGTGCTGGAGACCAGATCCCCCTCTACAGCCAGACCACTGCTTCCCACCCAGGGAAAGCAGCTGTCTGTGCCGACCCGGAGATCGCCTACCCCTCCCTCTTGAGAAAGACAGCAGATGCTTTTCTATAATGTCAATTGCTCCAAGGAATGTCATTATTTTTATGATTAATCAGTTGCTGAGTGTATACTCAGGGACATATGTCAGGTGGGTATCCAAGGACAACAAAAGACCCTGCGAAGAGGAGATAAAATGAATGCAGCCCTATAGCTGATAGAGAGACAGATTAACTGGATATATTATACAGATATCTCTCCATGTAGACTATGGCCAAAACAAGGACTATTTTAACCTAAATTCACCGTGAAACAAATCTAATTTTAAAACCTATAAGTTTTGTAAATTGGGTGGGGGGGGGAAGTTGTGAATAATAAATATCCCCTTGTCACAACTCAAATAATAATGAGCTGGGGAGTCTGCAACTATGATTCTCACTTATAAAATAGCACCCAATAAATAAAAAATAGCTTTTGTGCTTAAAAGGATTCTTCCAAGAAGGAATCTAATCAAACAGGAGTATTCTACTTGCATTCTGAGGCCCAGTTCAAATCTCAACCCCTTGTGAAGTTTTCTCTGATCTCTCGAGCAGAATGAACAGGACTCTCCTCCAAGCCCTTCCAGCATCAACAGTGGGGAGTGGAATTACTCATCACAGTAAGTCTCTCTGAGGAGTCTCTTCAATTTCAGTACCTAGCATACTAACTCAGCTCCCTTCTCATTCTAGGGCCTTAAAGACGATGCGAATATGAATTAGTAGTGGATTAGTAGTAATAGAGCTGCTATCACTTAGGGAACAGTACGTGGGGCCAGGCACTAACTCCAGGCAATCATACTTTTAATCCTCACAATAACCTACATGAAGTAGGTGCCACCAAGATGAGGAAACTGAGCAAGAGAAGTGATGCGTCCAAGGTCACACTGCTAGTAAGTGGGGGCAATCAGGATTCTAATTCAGGCATTCTTACTCTGCCACCTCCCAGATGGGGGTGAGATGAGAAATCACTGGCCTGGGAGTCAAAATACCTGGGGTCAAGTCTTTATTTAGTAGTTTACCAGCCTGCGAATACCCACTGAGGCCCCCTGGCCTGCAATCCCAGAGTTCCAGGTCTCATCCACACCCACCTGCAAGACAGCAACTGCCCCCTGGCTGGGCTTCCCACCGCTGAGCACAGCCTGCGGCTTCTGGATTAGCATCTGAACCAATTTTTAAAAATTTTTTTAAATATAGAATACTGATAGTTTATTTTATTTTCTCTTTTAACATCTTTACTGGAGTATAATTGCTTTACAATGGTGTGTTAGTTTCTGCTGTATAACAAAGTGAATCAGTTATACATATACATATGTTCCCGCATCTCTTCTCTCTTGCGTCTCCCTCCCTCCCACCCTCCTTATTCCACCCCTCTAGGTGGTCACAAACCACCAAGCTGATCTCCCCAAATGAGCCAAATATTTTTGATGAGACATATGTTTTGGGGTGGATGTACTTGGGCATCAGTGCTTTCCTGATGAATTTACTCACAGTTTGTTTTTTTTTTAACATCTTTATCGGGGTATACTTGCTTTACAATGGTGTGTTAGTTTCTGCTTTATAACAAAATGAATCAGTTATACATATACATATATCCCCATATCTCCTCCCTCTTGCGTCTCCCTCCCTCCTACCCTCCCTATCCCGCCCCTCTAGGTGGTCACAAAGCACCGAGCTGATCTCCCTGTGCTCTGCGGCTGCTTCCCACTAGCTCTCTATTTTACGTTTGGTAGTGTATATATGTCCATGCCACTCTCTCGCTTTGTCACAGCATACCCTTCCCCCTCCCCATATCCTCACGTCCATTCTCTAGTAGGTCTGTGTCTTCTACTCATAGATTTTAAAGACCAAATGAGGTGCTGGGCCAAGTGCTAAGATGCGGCAAAGGCATAGCAAATGGTCCAGGAATGAAGAATTCAAAAGTAGATTCAAACAAGGAATCCAAACCTCAAGATCACAATCTAGAGCTCTATGGCATGAGCTCTCCCATCATGCCACGTGCTCTCCCATCATGCCACGTGTTCTCCCATCATGCCATGTTCTCCCATCATGCCACGTGCTCTCCCATCATGCCACAGCACAATCACTCAAGCAAGAGAAATTCATTCTGTCTTCTGCTACATTACCCTTTTCTTTATACCTTCTACACACGTTTTATGTTCCAGGGATAGTATCTCTTTATGGGTCGGTGGCTTGGAACCACTTACAATTTCAGGCTGACTGACCTTTCTGAGACATTACTCCAGGATAGAAAAATTGTTTCCTTTGCACTCAGGGGCATCACAATTTGAAATTCAATTGTTTTGTACACTAGATCAACCACCAAAATAGTATAAGGGCATTTGCTCCTTTCAGCCTCTGCCTTCATATCACACTGGATACGAGGCCACTGTGACCTGTGCTTTCTTAGGAATTCATAATGGCATAAAATTTTTATGAGTTTAGAAAATCGTGACATGTTCTTGCTGATAGGAAAAACAGGTGTTTTGACATCCCAGATTGGTTGCCTCCACCCAGAACGGAGGAGACAGCTTGTATTCACAGCAGAAAATAGAAAATAGCATAACCTGTATGATTGTTTTTCCCCCCAGGCCACTAGGCCCTCACTTGTGGAGAACATTCCTGTGCTCAGGTTTGATGACCTGCTTGCCTTTTGCCTTATCATGTGGGTCCTTTCCTCCTCCTCACTCACCCGCAGAGGTAAGGTTAGAAATGTCACAAATTGACGCAGAGATCAAAAAGAAGCCTCGTTTGGAATCTGTTGTTTGTCTCTGTATCTTTGACATTACTGTTTGCTGTATTCGTCAGGCTAAGCTAGGTTATGCTACAGTAACGCCTCCTTCCCCCTGCCTGTGCTCTCCCTGACCGCACAAAGTAAAGGAGAAGCCTCCTTCTCCTACAGGAGGCTCGTCATTGTAGGCCCTACCCGGAATTGGAGGCATGTGCTTTAGCTCTCCTGGTGATTAGAATGTGTGGCCGCAGTGGTGATCACTGAAGACCTTTGCCATTGACGAGGTTTCCTGGGCCACAAGGCAGCATCTATCGCCTCTAAGAAAGTGAAAGCCTCTATCTTTTTGCTGCTTTAAATGTTGGCCAGAAGAACTGGCGATACTTCTACAGTGCATTCCAAGTGCATTACTTTAAATGTGGCAGCTATATATTTAAGGGATTTCGGGTTGTTAGAGAGGGAAGGTCCAAAATCCATTAGAGCACATGGAAGAAATTGAAATTAGTTTAGGAGTGCAAATACACATCAAGCCATTAAATAATTTAAAAGGTACTTAGTGTGGCATGGAGCCATACAAGTACGGGCACTCTTAAGCTGCTTGAGATGTTCTAAGTGAAAATGTTTGGCAGGACTAAACCTGAAGGCTGATGCGAAAAACCTGAAATTCTATAGGAAGCATTCTCTTGTGAAGGACAGTGGGCACAAATGTTTAAGAAGGGCGATCTCCTGGTCGCTAACGCCATGGGAGATTGTGTGTGTGGCAGTCACTGCCAGCTGCCCATGCAATATTCACCCCTTCTTTCTCACTAACAGAACTTCGATTTTATCCAAGGTACAGTGTGCCCCCTCAACCTCCATTTCTCAGCCTTCCCTGAAGCTAGAAGCAGCCATTTGATACAGTCCTAGGCAATAATGTGTAAGCAGAAGTCGGCAGGGAATTTCTGGGCAAGTGTAAGTTCCTGATAGAAATGCTATCCCTTCTCCCTCAGCACTTCCTCCTCCTTCTCTCTGTCCAGAAGCTATTCGGTGGACCAAAAAGTTCATTCGGGTTTTTCTGTAACATCTGATGCAACGTCAATAGTTGGGAGATTGGAAACGGAGTAGCTGGTCTGCAAACTTTCGAGAGGAAGAACACCACCTACGAAGCATGGCAGAGCAGAGAGACAGAAGGAGCCTGGCATGTTGATGACGTCGTGAGCCACTGAGCCAACCCTGGGCTGCCGAACTCTGAACTTTCTAAGTGAGGGAAATAAACCCCTATTGGACTAAGCTACTGCAGTTGGTTTTCTATTTCATGAAGTTGGAGGCAATACTTAATCAATATAGCGCGTTAACACAGACAAAGAATTCCCTGCCCAATAAACTTTGGAATTGGCACGGTAAACCCAGGTCCTTGTAACAGGACTTTGCCCAACCATTTATATCCTAGATGCCTGGTGATGCTTTGTGAGGAGGATAAAATACAGGGTCCCCCAAAATTTTGTTTCATGTTACGTTCCCTGAGAATAGTGCTCTACCAGATATACTTTGGGAAACAGTGTTCAAGGCGCCTTCTTCCTCCCACTTCTCTCCCCCCTCCCTCCCTCCAGGGCTAAGGAAACAACATGTCTTTGTAGGGCATACAAGTATAAATTCTTAGCGAAAGTTAAAACATAAAATCATCATAACTTTGCTTGCTGGGTTGAATAGTGAGTGCCTCCCCCACATATTGTGACTGTGACCTTACTTAGAAATTGGGTATTTGCAGAAAGTTAAGACAAAGTCATAGGGGTTAGGATGGGCCCTGAATCCAGCGGCAGGGTTGTTATAAGGAAAAGGAGATTTGGACAGAGAGGCACAAGGGACACACAGACACAGAGGAGAAGGCTATGTGACAGTGGAGGCGGATATGGGAGTGATTCAGCTGCAAAAGCCAAGGAACACCAGGCATTGTGGACCACCAGCGTCAAGCAGTAAGAAGTAAGGAAGGCTTCTTCCCTTAGAGCCTTCAGAGGGAGCACGGCCCTGCCGACACCTTGATTTCAGACGTCACCCTCCAGAACTATGAAAGAATACATTTCTGTTGTTTTAAGGCATCCGGTTTGTAGTATTTTTGTTAAAGCAGCCCTAAGAAACTAATATACTTTGTAACATTATAACAAAGCTTAAATAGCTGTAATTTTCCCCCTGTATCCAGGGCTGAGAATTAAGGATAGATGGAGACCTAGACTCTAGAGAGCCTGCCTCAGCCCCACCCATCTCCTCTACCATATTTTAGATTCTTGAAAGGAATTTATATTCTTCCTGTCTCTTTTCCTTGAAATCAAATAACCTCTTGAGAACTCTGCCATTAAAAAAGGGAGAAGGTGACATTTAGAAAGAAATGCCCTGAAGAGCAACTTGTCAGGAACCCGGATTTGCAGTTATTATGGACGCCTACACCCCGGGTCAGTGCCTTGTCTTTTCTCGGCTCCATTTGCCTGAACCTATGACTAGGGGCGGGGTGGGATGGGGGGAGGCGGGAAGGGTGGACTGGAAGATCTCTACGGGCTTTGCACCTCGACAGGCTGGAATTCTGGCGGCAACGTTTCATGTATGTGACATCTGACACGTTACTCAGAAACATAAAGACAGATGAGTTCATTTGTATATAAGAATCTTGCTTCCTAGGGTATTTCTTTGAACTGAACTAGAGAAAGGAATGCAATTTTTTGTTTGGGGTAATGTTTGCCTTGGCATATTGATTCTTTAGAGAAAGGTGTAATAGAAATTGCTAGGTAATGAATGTGGGTCTTCCTTTCCTACCCTTAAAAGAAATTCACACTTACAAAATGAATTATTCACATTACAAAATATGTTGTTATTTTATGAACAAGTTTACTAAAGATTTCCTTTAAAATAAACAACAGAGCAAAATAGTGACTTCACCTGCTCTTTCCCAATCTAAACAACCCAAGATCCTTCAGACTTTCTTCATCTGAACTACTTTCCATCTACCTGACCACGTACTTTGTTTTTTCCTGAACCCCAGCCACTTTTCATCATACATTGTAAGTGTGATAACCAACACAGAGCACAATACTCTCAAAACTGAACAATGCACAGAAAGTTTAGGAAAAGAATACATCTTGGAGCCTGAAGGGCATTTTCTCAATGTATCCCACAGGTTACAGAAAATGCAGCGATGTCATGAGAAGTGAAAGCATCCCTGCTTTTCACAAGGAAACACAAGATACAATGTCTTTGTAAGGTACATCATGATATTGTAATTATCAGACAAAAATGTTTTAAATGCAAATAGGCTTTGTCAAAAATGGTTTGAGGAAGCCAAAGAGACTATAAATTCTGTAACACACACACTTTGGACATTTGCCTGTGGACATTTGCAATGTGATTTGTGCTTACCAAGGACACAGACACCTTAAAATAAGACACTGTCTCCCTAATTATGTAATTATATCAACAGCACTATTGACACTTACATTAACAACAAAGGAGAAAAATAAGCCAAAATAATGAATTAAGTTTTTTAAAGTCATAAACTGCAGGTTTATGTGGGGTTACCTAGTTATAAGTTTTTCTCATTCAAAAAATGAAATTAATAATCCCATCTACCTTATAGGGCTGTCATGATAACTAGATTTAAATACATTTAAGTATAAATGTATAGCATTGTCTTAGTCTACTTGGGCTGCTATAACAAAATACCCTAGACTGGGTGGCTTGTAAACAAGAGAAATTTATTCCTCACAGTTCTGGAAGCTGGGACGCCCAAGATCACATCACCGGCAGATTCAGTGTCTGATGAAGGTCTATGTCCAGGTTCATAGAGAGCTGTCTTCTTGCTGTGCCCTCATATGGGACAAGAGGCAAGAGAACTCTTGAGAGTCTCTCTGAGGTCTATTTTATAAGAGCACTAATCCCCATTCATGAGGGATCTGCCCACTTGACCTAATCACCTCCTAAAGGTCCCACCTCCAACCACCATCACATTAGGGATTGGGTTTCAACATATGAATATTGGGGAGATGTAAACATTCAGTCTATAGCAATCATTAATATAGTCTGACATGTAGAATGTACTCAGTAAATGCCAGTTACTACTATTATTATGGAGCCAAGCAGAAAGATTTGGGATATGCTTTAGAGAATTGAACCAATGGAATTTTCTGATGGATTAGACAAGAAGGTGAAGGAAAGAGAGAAACCAAGGACAATTCCAAGACTTTTGGTATGAGCAACTGGGAGGATGATGTAATGAAGAGAAAAGTGGGTTTGAGGAAATATCTCAGGAACTATAACAGGGTCATGTGAGGTTTGGTCTGAGATGCCTGTAAGACGTCCATGCGGAAATGTCAAGGAGGTCATTGGGATTACGAGTCTGCAGCCTCACCACTCAAAGTAAGATCCCAAGACCAGCAGCACCAGCATCACTTGGGAGCTTGTTGAAAATGCAGAATCTTAGGCCCCAGACGAATGAAATCAGAATCCGCATTTTAACAAGATCCCCAGGTGGTCAGCATGCACATTAAAGTCTGAGAAGCGCTAAGCTAGAGTTCTGGTGAGAGAGAGACTTCGAAGTCATCAGCATTTCAATGGAGTCTGAAGCTAAGGCCTGGATGAGCTCTCCTAGGGAGAGTCTGTAAGGAGACTAGGTGGTCCCGGGTAGAGCCATGGGGCTCTCCCACATTTTAGAGGTCTGGTAGGGATGAGGGGAACCACACAGAGGAAGAGGAGGAACAGCCAGTGAGGCTAAGGGAAATCCAGGAGAGTAAAAGGTTCCAGAAGGCCAGAAAGTGGAATGTTTCAAGAAGTGTTCAACTGTGTTGAACGCTGCGGATGGGTCAGGTAAGATAAGAACAGGGTAGAGGCCATTAGGTTTGGCAACGTGGAGGTCATCGATGACCTTGACAAGAGCAATCTCAGTGGTATAGAGAGGACAGAATCCCAAGTGCAGACAGTGAGGAAGAAGAAGGGGGACGGGGAGCAAAGGCAACTCTTGCAAGTTTTGCTGAGCACGTAAAGAGAGAAATGGGGTAGTAGTTGAGATGCCTACGTAGGAGATACTAGAGCATGCCTGACCACCAAGGGGAATATTGCAATTGAGAGAGGCAGAGAGGGAAGGCGATGATTCAGAAAAGGGAAAGACCAGCTGCTGGAGTAGTGTTTTGAGGTGAGAGGGAAGGGGCCCAGAACCCAGAAGGAAGGACAGCCTCTGACAGAAGAAGAACTGAGCTCATTGCTTCTGTTTCTCAGTGAACTCAGAGGCACCCAGCAAGGTGGGTGGGGTGGGGAGGGAAGGAGATTTAGAGAGAGGAGTGAAGTAGTCATTTTGGAGAGTGGGAAAGTAAGTGCCCCAGGATTGCCAGGTAGTTAGGGAGTCTTTTGAGATTTTTGGCTATGCGTTTAAGAAAACCCACACTTTCCCATAACATGCTTCATTCCTCCAAAAACGTCCTACCCTAATGCATGAGCCATAAATTATGAGAAAGTGCATCTTCTCCATCCATTCTCATTATTCCCGTAAGCATTTTATTACGTTAAAGGTCACCATCAGAAGAGCAAGGCTAGACAAGGAGTCATTGCAGAGCCACAGCAAGACGGTGAGACAAAAAGACAGATGCCCTCTGTCCCCTCCCTGAGACTTATGGCTGGCGGTCACACAGGAATTAATGACATGAAAACACGAGATGCCTCAAGAGAGGAAGTTTTTCCTCCTCGTCTCACAATTCACAAGAAGAGCTAGGAGATCCCTCATGAGACTAGTACTTTGGTAAACAACACCAGCTACTGTGAACTGCCTTTAATTGAGTTTTGAACAAGCCCCAAGTCAATAATGCCTCCTTGGTTACCGCCCTTCCTGCTTGGAAACCAAACTCATTGAACAGTCACATAATTCTTTGCAGCACCCACTAATCCAGCTACATACACCCCCTGTGATCCCAAAATCAAAAATCTAAAGCCTGCCTTTTGCCGGAGCACACGGCACTCACAGCACACACCTCACACCCTCAGCACCTGCATGCAGTGTATGTGGCCTCCTCGCGCCCTACAGCCACCTCTATTTTCCCTGTTTCAAAAACCCATTGCCTTGGGAGTACACACCCTCCAACTAGACTTCCCATCACCCCTCCTTTGGGCTAGCCTCTACCGCTCACCTGGTCACTCGTCTCGATCACTGATGACTTCAGCTCCTTCCTGGCTGACCGTCTGTCTTCCCCTCCATCACTATCCTTACTCATTCCTGATGATGTCGACTTCAGCCTCCACATCCATGCAGTGATCCACCCAACACCCAACCTCACATTTTCTTGGCCTCTAGAGCCAATGATCTCTCCTTTCAATCCAGCCTCAGCCACCCACTCCCATGGGCACATACCCTAGATTTTGCTGTCACCAGCAAGATCACCACCTCCCATGCCCTTCCAGCCCACCTACTCAGATATCCCTCCTCTAAGAATTCAGTGTCTCCAAGACCTCCTACTCGTGTTCTCACCCCAAAATCCACCCTTTACATCCCTTCTTCTCTAGCTTAAGTTAACTACTCCAGCTGGGTAACCACTTTGCAGAACACCTCTAACCCCTCTGTCCCTCTGTCCTCCACTATTCTTACCTTGCAGAGCCCCACCTTTGGTCAGACCCTACATGACCTTGATTCCAGTGTGCATCTGAGCGTTGACCCTTGCACACAACCGTGCAGACTGGACTCATTTCAAAATTCCCTCCACACCTTTCAAATGATTCCTTAACATTGCCAGGCAACCTGCCTTTCCCCCGTGTCGACTCTTCAAGAGGATCGTTTCCCACCTTCTCATCTCTCCTCAATTCTCTCCCATACCCTCCTCACCCCCACTCTCAGCCAATGGTGTCGTCTCAAATAGCATAATGAAATGCTTGCAACCGGCCCACGCTACCTCATTCTCCGACCCAATCCCACTAACCCACGTGAGTCAGCTCAGTGTCACCTCCCCAGAGAGACCTTCCCTGACCACTCTGGCTAAAGCAGCCTCCTCTTGTCCACTCTCTGCTTACCTGAATTTATCTTCTGCATAATAAGTATCGGTGCCTGGCACCATTCGTTTGTTTGCATGTTTAGCATCTTTCTCTTCTTCCTAGAGGGTGACCTCCTAGTTTGCCCTGGCATTCCCAACGCCTGGAACAGTAGCTGCGCCTAGAGGGTGTTCAGTAAATCCTTGTCAACTGACTGACTGATATTCGTAGTTAAACCACGCAAACCTACCTACAACTGTAATAAATCACTCATTGCTGCTAGTATACCTCAATCATGGTAAAAACGTTATGGGAGAACACACATGACATAAAATGTACCATCTTAGCCATTTTTTTTTTTTTCTTTTTTCTGCGGTACGCGGGCCTCTCACTGTTGTGGCCTCTCCCGCTGCGGAGCACAGGCTCCGGACGCGCAGGCTCAGCGGCCATGGCTCACGGGTCCAGCCGCTCCACGGCATGTGGGATCTTCCCGGACCGGGGCACGAACCCGTGTCCCCTGCATCGGCAGGCGGACTCTCAACCACTGCGCCACCAGGGAAGCCCCATCTTAGCCATTTTTAAGAGCACAGTTCAGGGGTATTAAATATATTTATAATGTTGTCCAACCATCACTACCATACATTCCATAACTCTTTTCATCTTGAAAAACTGAAACTCTATAACCATTAAATAATAACCATCCATTCCTCCCACCCCAGCCCCCAGCCACCACCATTCTACTTTCCATCTCTATGATTTTGACTACTCTCAGTACTTCATATAAAAGGAGTCATCCAGTATTTGTCTTTCTGTGACTGGCTTATTTTACTTAGTGTAGGTCCTCAAGGTTCATCCATGTTGTAGTATATGTTAGAATTTCCTTCTTTTTAAGGCTGAATATTATTCCACTGTGTGTATATACCACATTTTCCTTGTCCATAGGTGGACACTTGGGTTGCTTCCTTGTTTTAGCTAATGTGAATAATGCTGCTACATGGGTATACAAATATCTCTTCAAGTCCCTATGTCTATCAAATTTAAACATACATTTTCTTGAACATCTTTTATTTAAACTTTTTTCCCCTTCCTTCACCCCCCCCCTCAATTAACAGTAGGGCTGCTATCTGGGCCAAATAGATCTATTTTAAAGAGGTATTGGGGAATTCCCTGGCGGTCCAGTGGTTAGGACTCTGGGCTCTCACTGCCAAGGGCCCAGGTTCGACCCCTGGTCAGGGAACTAAGATCCTGCGTGCTGGGCAGCACGGCCAAAATAAACAAATAAGTAAATAAATTTAAAAAATTACTATCCCTCTACTCGACCATCAAAACAACTCCTCTTTAAAAACTAAAATAAAATAAGGAGGTATTTACTGACTGAAAGTATAAAGACCAGAACTTGGAGTAAGCAAATTTAAAAAATGGAATCAATATTAAAGCTGTCTTCCTCCCTTCCTCTCTCCCTCCCTAAGGGAGCAGCCCCTCATAGTACAAACCACAACATCCTCCAGAGAAGAGCTCCAGAAGCAGCCTGTGCAGGAGGGAAGGATCAGGTACCCCGGTCCTGAAATCAGCCCCCTGACATCACCTTCCTCTCAGCAACTCTCCCCCAGTCTCCCATTCCACTCCCCCTCTTATGTTTCTGGTCCCCCTTTGAGACTAAAGAAAAATCCTTTCCCTGTTTACCTTAGAATGGCAGAGCCTTGCTGACATTTAAAAGACAAGAAACAACAAAAAAGAGATACTGTGGCATTTAAGCAAATGAAAAGATGCTCACTGGCATTGATCATTAGGTAAATGCAAATTAAAAACACAGTGAGGGGCTTCCCCGGTGGCGCAGTGGTTGAGAGTCCGCCTGCCGATGCAGGGGACACGGGTTCGTGCCCCGGTCCGGGAAGATCCCATATGCCGCGGAGCAGCTGGGCCCGTGGGCCATGGCCGCTGAGCCTGCGCGTCCAGAGCCTGTGCTCCGCAACGGGAAAGGCCACAACAGTGAGAGGCCCGCGTACAGCAAAAAAAAAAACAAAAATAAAAAACAAAAAACACAATGAGATACTACCCCACACTTATGATGGATAAAATTTAAAAACCAACAACAACTAACAATACCAAGTGCAGAACAACGAGAACGCTCACACATTGCTGGTGGGAATGCAAAACGGTGCTGTCATTTTGAAACCATTTGGCAGTTTCTTATAAAGTTAAGCATACACTTACCACACTGGAATCCCACTCCTGGGGATTTACCCAAGAGAACTGAAATCTTGTGTTTATACAAAAACCTGTAGGCCTATATATATATATATATATATATATAGTGGCTTTATTCACAGTCATCAAAAACTGAAAACAACCCAAATGTCCTTTAGTGAGTGAATGGCTAAACAAATTGTGGTACAGCCATCCAAAGGAATATACAAAAAGGAGGGACTATTAATATTGTAACAACATGGTTGACTCTCAAAAACATTAGGCAAAGTGAAAGAAGTCAGACACAAAAAGCTACACTGTGTGATCCCATTTTTATGACATTCTGGAAAAGGCAAAACCAAAAACAGATGGGTGGTTGTCAGGGGCTGTGGGTGGAGGGAGAAGATTCACTACAAAGGGGCATGAGGGCCCTTTTTCTACTTTGATTGTGGTGGCGGTTACATGACTGTATATATTTGTCAAAATTCATAGGACTGGACTTCCCTGGTGGCACAGTGGTTAAGAATCTGCCTGCCAATGCAGGGGACACGGGTTCGATCCCTGGTCTGGGAAGATCCCAAATGTCACGGAGCAACTAAGCCCGTGCGCCACAACTACTGAGCCTGTGCTCTAGAGCCCGCGAGCCACAACTACTGAGCCCACATGCCACAACTACTGAAGCCTGTGCACCTAGAGCCCATGCTCCACAACAAGAGAAGCCACAGCCATGAGAAGCCCGTGCACCACAACGAAGAGTAGCCCCCGCCCGCCACAAGTAGAGAAAGCCCGCGCACAGCAACAAAGACCCAATGCAGCCAAAAATAAATAAGTTAATTAATTTTAAAAAACCATAGAACTATACATCTAAGGAAGGTGAATTTTACTATATATAGCATATAATATCATATATAACATATTAATAAGCTTGACTTTTAAAATAAAAAGCACAAGTAAACAAATTAAAATGTGACCTTCTGTATAATACTGGGAGACACAATAGTAAATAATACCAGCAATACAAACAGCACCAGAAAAAATCATTTTTAAAGAACTGGTTTCTGATCCTACGGTAGTGGTGTACAGTGTGTACAATGGAGATTATAAAGCAAGAATGGAGACCTTCTCAAAATCTCAGTAACTTTGAAAGACTATTTTAGCAGGTAAAAGGTAATGGAGAATCTCAAATAGGAGAGACACCAAGATATTACAGATCAGCTCGTGGGCTTGCTCTGCAAATCAAAGCCCCTCTTTCTTGTCCCTGCTCATTTCCCAACGGCCTTGACCTTTCTGGGGCTGCAGCCACCCATCCGTAAAATCCTGGTGAACCCAATTCACAGCAATAAAAACAAAGCTCCCTTACATAACTAAAGCTATAGATCTGCTTTAGAACATTGTTAGCTTAATTAAGTATTGCCTTCTGGGTGTCCCAGTTACAGAGTTTATGGATTTTTGTCCCACTATTATAAGTCAACTTAATTGATTTGTCATTTAACAGTATTCTCCAGCTATTTTCATTTTGTGTTTGAAGTTGACTAACGGTTAACATCGTAGTTAAGATGAAAGCCTCCAATTTTAATAAAGTAGCAAACAGTACAAAACAGTAGACATTCTTTTTTTTTTTTTTTTTTTT